>NC_068998.1:6034710-6041197 GCF_001194135.2 Octopus bimaculoides | reverse complement strand
AAGAGAGAGAAAGAGAAAGAGAGAGAAAGAAAAAGAGAGAGAAAGAAAAAGAGAGAGAAAGAAAAAGAGAGAGAAAGAGAAAGAGAGAGAAAGACAAAGAGAGAGAAAGACAAAGAGAGAGAAAGACAAAGAGAGAGAAAGAGTGTGTGTGTGTGTGTGTGTGTGTGTAACTGATTTAACAATTCACAACGAGCATGATAATTACTCTTAATTAGACATGAAGATACACAATTAAGATATTGGAATATGGTAATGACTACTACTACTACTACTACTACTACTACTACTACTACTACTACTACTATTATTATTATTATTATTATTATTATTTCTGAAGAGAGAGAGATATCCTTAGGATGTCATACAATGTGAAACATTTATATAAAACTTTGGAAATAATCAGAATTAAAGAATAACAAGAGAGAAATATAGAGCAATGTAAGGTGGACAAGGGTGGGGGAGAAACTGAAGGGTTTCTAAATGAAGCTGCTCAGTAGCAATAATAATGATGACAGTAACAACAACAGCAACATTATTCTCAAGTACAGGAGAAACTTTTAATTAACCTTTTCAGTGCAACATACCAGCCATTCTACGAAGCAGAGCTGGTTTAGTATACAGCCATGTAAAGATTAGGATAACTAAGACAAACGTCCATACAAAATTAGATTCAAATTCGGCTTCCTTGGCCCAAATAACCTAATTTAGCACTAGTGTATTTAACCACATTCTTGTCTGAAGTGACTACCAAACTGTAGAAACTGAAGTACCATAAAAGTATTTCAGCTAATGGTCTCCATTCAATTCAGAACAGATTGGCATTACAGTATTAGTTTTTAAAAAAGTCATCACCACCCCAATTTTAATGTTCATTTTCCAATGCTTAGGTTGGATGGAATTCATAGAGACGTATTTTCCTATAGTCAAAAGACCTTCCTGTCACAAACCCTCACCTGTTTTCAAGCAAGGTAATATTTCCCGATGGCCAGGTATGTTTGCATAGATTAGAAACAAATGACACCACTTGTATGATGGTGACATTCATTTACAACCACGATATGATGTGAAGAGATGGGGACAGTAGCATACATACACACACACACACATGGTGGGCTTCTATTATTTTCTATCTACTGAATTCACTCATACGGCTGTGGTCAGTCCAAAGGTATAGAAGAAACTTGTCCAAGGTGTTGCACAGTGGGATTGAACCTGAAACCATATGGTTACAACACAAACTTCTTAACTACACAGACGTGCTTGTGTTACATAGTATTTTCTAGAAAAGGAAAATACAGTAGATGTCATTTTTATCATCAGACAAGTTCTACAAAATTTGGATATTTGCAATTTGTTGGACACAGGCAACAGCTGTTATTGTCATAAGTTTTGTGAGTGGAATTTGATGTGTGTGTGTGTGTGTGTGTGTGTGTGTGTGTGTGTGTGTGCTGGGGTAAATTGTATTCATTCAACTTAGGTGATTTCAATCACTTGATAAAGAGATTGATAAAAAGAAAATCAGACAAATTATTGGGGTTGATACAGCTAATTAAAACCTTGGAAGGTGGTGCTCTAGCATAGCCATAAATGAGAAAAAAAAATTATAGTTGGATCAGACAATATTTAGAGCTGAATGTCTCTTTCATAATTCACAGACCACTAACTATACAAGTGGGCCACAATTTAACACAAACTAATAAAACTAAAGAACATTGAAGTATAGTAGCATAGTCCATAAGACTGGATGCTTGCCCTGAAGCAAAGAGAGTGTCGCCACTTGAAGCTGACACAGCAGTAAAAAGAACCTTAACCCTTTTGATATTAACCCATCTGAAAAGCATCCTGGTTCTCAGATACAAACCTCCTGTTTTAAAGAGGTCGAGATTTAAAGTTTTCCATTAAAATTGCATGTTAATTTATGTTCAAAACCTCAGCTTATTAATGACAGTTATTTTACAAAATGTCTTCATTATTTTTAGCACTAATTGAAACAAAGCCAGCATATTTCAACAAAACTGTGGTAATGAGAGAGTTAAGAAGAGAGGGAAGAAAGAGAGAAAGATCACAACGGCAAGCACTTAGATGTTGAGAATGATTGTCTCAGAGATTTAATTTCCATGGATCCGTGTGTGATGAAGTACAAATTTCTTGCCTCATGAGAGGGGTACACTGTTCATCATCTTACACTACTTTCTGGTCACATTTATTGCAGAGGTATATTGTGTATGTGTGTGTATTTTACACACACACACATTTATTATATATATATATGTATTGGCCATGGGGATTTTTTATAATTGTTAAAGCAATTAAAAAAATATCGAATTTCTCAGTGCTCAATGAAAAAAAAGAGACTTGTTACGAGAAAGGTTAAACATTTATGTGTGTATACGAAGAAAAAAATTAATACAAGAAAACAGGGTCAAAGGTGGCTGTATTGTTACAAATGAGTGTTAAAAAGATTAAAAAAAAAAAAAAAAAAAAAAAAAAAAGCCAGCAATAAACCCAACAGGTCTTTGAAAAAAAACAAAACAAAAAAAAACACAGGGTGGTAGACTTGTGACATCCAACAACTAATGATTACACTTCATTGTAGTTAAGGAACTACTTACCTATACATCTAACAGCCAATCAGTTCTGTTAGTGCACAGGTCATGCGCGGCTATAATGTTTAAAATGATTATCTACTTGAAAATATCACGGTTTAAAACGCGACAGTTACATTGCTGATATATTCTAACAGTAAAACAGAAATCTTTGGGAGATATAGATAAAATGAAAGTATAGATGCAAAACAGGGACATCTTGCTCACTTATGCAAAAATTTTAACTTACATCTAAAAGATTTTTAGAGACAAAAGAATGGAGGTTGCAATATATTTGAGTCAGCATCATACTCAAAATAAATATAATCAACATATAAAAACAGTATATGAGGGTGTGTATATGTGCATATACATACATGTGTGTATATACACACACACACACACATATTTAAATCACAATATATGGATTCAAATAAAACTCAATGTATCATTCTACAAAACATAGATGTAGTATGATACAAGAGAAAACAAATAATTTGCATTAACACAGACATGTAAGTAATTTATTATTAAATATAATATAAACTATTTACATGCTTTTAAGTTATGAAACAATTTGTTGTGATATATGAATTTTCTTATCGTTAAAATTTCAGCAAACTACCTCTCTGTCATTTATGACTATATGTATGTATGTGTGTGGGAGTGTGTGTGTGTGTGCACATCTACATATAAATGTGTGTGGAGAGAGAGAGATGGATGTATAGACAAGTGAGAAGAAGAAAGCATTCAATACAAAAATAGAGTGCTATGCATTATAGTTTTAGAATAGACACAGTGTGCCCTTCAAAAGCAGTATTTAGAAGGGTTGGCAACAGGAAGGGCATCCATCCAGAGAGCACTGTTTTGGAAAACCCATCAAACCTATGCCACCATGAGAAAACAGCTGTAAAACACTCACACACACACACACACACATTAATCACCATGTGAAAATGGTTACTGCTGGATAAGGTTTATACACATACACAACCAATAATAACCACCTTCACACAGTAGTTAATTTATAGCAAGGAATTAGAAGTCGTAGCATAATAATTAAACTTTTCTCAGGAATTACAAAACTGCTTCAGACAAATACCAGCAGAACATAAGGAAACAACTTGACAGTTTCTAATGACATGTCTTTCTCAAGTGGTTCTTCTCAGATATGTAGATGAGTAAATTCTATCTTAGAATGTGTATATGTATGTGTGTATGTGTGTGTGTGTGTGTGTATGTGTGCGTGTGTGAGTGAGGGGTGGGGTAGAGGGCATGAGAAAGTGAGAGAAAATGGAAAGGAAACCAAATTTAAAAGGGGCTGCAGTATATACACCACAGCAATTTCACAGAGTCAATTTACTACTAAGATTCTATTTGACAAATGCTGCCATATGCTTTGGATGACAAAAGAAGTTTTACTGACAAACTTCATCTGGTTCGTTTATCAGTGAAATCTGGCTCTCCAACTATGGTTTTCAAACGGGGCAGCAGGTCTTGCAAAAAAAGATATTACCGTTGTTAAAACAATGACCAAACGTTAGAGTGAAGCCAAACTACATGTCAGAGATGTGGAATCTTGGAATCACCTCTCTTCTGACCCCACCCCCAAGGATAATCAATAACCAGAAGGACTGTGGTGGGGGATCAAATACATCTTTCCATGTCTTTATATTTTGGAAATTTTCTCCCCTCTCCATGAAGGAGAGGCACAGACAAATGCTACCAAAATTAATTTCCATTATTATTTGCCTTACATTACATATATACCGATATCAATGGGAGATCTCAAACTAAAGAATGAGCCTCTACATTCTTTGGCTGCTAGATATAGCAGTCAAAAAAAATCCTTCACTACACAACCATTTAGAAATAAACTAAACATTGGAGAGTATAGGGTGGCATCATCATCATTATAGTAGCTTTTACATGCTTGCATGGGTCATACAGAATTCATTAATATAGATTTCCTATAGCCAGATGCTCCTCCTATTACTAACCCTCACTTTTTGCCAAGCTAGTTAATATTTCACAATGAAATGACATGCTTTCATGTAAGATTGGACATAAATGCAATTATACAATGCTAACACTCATTTACAGCTATCATACAATATCTCTCACACACACACACACACACACACACACACACACACACACACACACGATGTGCTTCTTTCAGTTTCTGTTACTAAAACCACTCACAAGGATTTGGCTGTTTTATTACAATGTTTAAAATGTTTTATTACAATATTTGAAAGACACTTCAGTCTTGATGACTAATTAAAGATATCTCAGAAAAATACAGATGCTGCAGAAATATGATGGATTATCCTTCTGGTCCTAAAAAAAGGACCGTGGGCACCAATGGGTTAAGTTGTACTTTATTTTATCAATCCTGAAAGAATAAAAAGCAAAGTTGATCTTGGTAGGATTGGAGCTCAAAATGTTAAGAACTAGAAGAAATATCACTGAGCTAATGATTCTACTTGCTTGCAGTCTTGTTCCTTTTAATAATAATGCCACAATATATTGTTCACTATTTTTGCCAGAGGTTGTCAATAATGTGGTGATGATAGATTTTGCAGCAACATGCAAAAATTGTTGCAAGATTTCTCGGTCATTTTGAACACGTAAATACTGACATGCAAATTCTGCTAGCAAAGTTATAAAGTGATCAAGAAAGAACAAGGGGTTAAATTAAAAACATTAGAACTCACTGGAATATTTCCATACAAACTTCCATCAGTCTATCATTTGTCAACTTCCCAACACTTTGACAGATCAAGGGCACTCCAAGAATGTGACAAAAATTAGGACTGCAGAATGACAGTTGAACTGTAGACATTTGCATACATTTAAATATACGCTGAGAGAGAGAGATTAAAGTATGAAACAATATTAATGACAGATTGGAACTGGATGACTAAAATAAATGGTGCTAATATGATTTGTGACAGTGACAAAGAACACACTTAGCTTTATGGCAAATATCGAGTTTCCTCCGATTCAACACTTCCTTATAAGTATGTAAATTATTGAACATTGAAGTGATGTAACATTATAAATTGTATTGTGACATGGAATGGCCACATAAGCAAACACACACATTGTGCGTGTGTGTGTGCATGCACATTCTGACAAATAATTTAACAACAGTATCTTACTGTTATTGATAGTTACTTCATCGAGTCCCAAAAGAATAAATGGCTAATAAATAAAAATGTCTGGAACCGAGCAGGATTTGAACTTGAAAATGCACAATATGAGAAACACGGAGAGGGACAGACAGACAGGCAGTAAAAAAAACCGAGAGAGGGCATACTAAATTGAGAGAAATTAAACACAAATTTAACAAAATAAATTAGTAAATTATGCAAAAGAGGAATAGATAAAAATTAGGGTTATAGAAAAAATGGAGATTAATATATAAGAAAGAAAGAAAGAAATGACCTCTTGCATACACCCTTCCCAACACACACACACACACACACGCACACGAAATGCTTTTGTTTCAGATTTCATGCATTTTTATTCAACATGTTGTCTGCCCACATTTTCCTAACAGAAAATGGGAAATTTAGAGGAAATCTACAAAAAGCTATCCAAGATTTGTTGATCAACCCAGATTTTGTTCATTTTCTTTCCTCACAAAAAGAAAAAAAAAAAAGAAAAAGGCTTCCAATAAAAATTGTCTTTCGATGAAATTATCAAAACTTTTTTTTCAAAAATTCCACCACCTAGGGATTTCACAGTAAAGTAGTAGAAAGCTATAAAGCTATCCAAAATTTCTCAATGAAATCAAGACGAGAGGTCGATGCATTGAAATCGATTCAATCGTGAAAAAGAAAAGAAATGCTACTCATTGTTTTATTCCTCACAATGGGACCCAGTTTTGTTTT
>NC_068998.1:6009899-6034322 GCF_001194135.2 Octopus bimaculoides | reverse complement strand
AATAACAACAATGATGATGATAATAATAATTGAGAAATGAAAGACGAGAGAATTTCCAATCGTTAATGATTATTATCTTTCTAATAGTATTTTTACAGAGATATCTTTGGTTAATGCAGAAGGTCAATGTTATTTTAACGGGACAGCAGAATACACTAAAAAAGCAAAAAAAATAATAAATCAATCGTACTCTATTAGGTACTTAATTATAATATATTGGATATTATAAGTGACCAAGTTGTTATAGATAGGAAACTTGATATTTCCCCGGTGATAAACTCTGTCAGTCTGTCTGTACGTCTTTTTTTTTTTTTTCTCTCTCCAAATAAATAAAATAAATACAAATTATATGCTATAAACAGAAATATCATGAAAACTATCAAAATTCTTCAAGCCATTAGCTTCCAGAAAGGCTAGAAACACAAATGCATATCATGTTTACATTTCATTGTATATCCATAAAAATATCCCAAGGTTTTTAACTAAACAAGGCCCATACAGTAACAAGGCTTCAGTAAACAGATTATCACAGATTACTGGAGTGAATTACAGGTGAACCATTAATGCTAGAATTCTTCTACCTAGTATTTCCTACACTTAAATTTTGAGCTCTGAACGGAATGTGTACAACAAAATAAGAGGAGAAGAATTATAAATTATTACAGATAGACATTCTCTCCATGATGGGAGAAAAGATCCTGGGCAAGTTGAAACGTAATTCTCACTTGACATTCAACATCATAAAAGTAAACAAAATTGCTAAAATAAATCATTTACATGCCATAACTTTCCTATACCCACCACCACCATCATCATCACTTACTGTCCACCTTTCCATACTTGCATGGCTGAGACAGAATCTGTTGATGCAGTTTTTCTATGGCCAGACACCCTTTCTGTTGCCAACCCTCATCTGGTTATATTTCCCATGCCCAGACATTTTCCTTTTTCCAGAAGACTGGAAATGAATGACATTGCTTGTACGATGGTGCTGCTTGTATACAAGCATCACAAGATGGCACACACACACACACAGAGGCTTCTTTCACTTTCCATCTACCAAATCCACTCACAAAGCTTTGGTCAGCCTGGACCAATAGAAGACACATCACAGGATTGAACCTGAGAAGGTTGTTGGAAAGCAAGCATCTTAAAACAATTTGCCTAGCCAACACCTGTTGCACTTTAGGACAATAAAAATTACACAAAGACAATAATGAAAACAAATTCAAATATGAGAGAGAGAGAGAGAGAGAGAGAGAGAGAGAGAGAGAGAGAGAGAGAGAGAGAGAGAGAGAGAGAGAGAGAGAGAGAGAGAGAGCGAGATAGAGAGAGAGAGAGCGAGAGAGAGAGCGAGAGAGCGAGATAGAGTGTGTGCGTGTGTGTAACGAATGGGCATGTACTAACACCCTCCCGCCCACTGTGATACACTTTTATGCTGTGCAGATTATATCAAAAGTAATTAAGTGAAATCCACTGCATACTAAGTACCAAAGACTAGTGTTTGGCAAAATATATTCTTTTACGTCTTATAGTCACTAGACCGTGGCCATGCTTGGGTCACACAGATTAATTCATGTAATGCCTACTTGAAACAGCATTTCACGAGCAGCTGCTATTCCTATTACCAATCTACAACCATTTCCTAACTAAGGGATTTAAGCCCTTGACAGCATGGTGACCATTTTTTTAACCATAAAACACATTACTAACTTGTAAAAAAACAAAAAGTAAAAGGCACATATATGTATAAAATGCTTCTTGTTGTTCAGGCATAGGTCAAACATGGATGATTAAAGACATCCCAGCCTTGACCATCCCATCTCTTTGTACAAGGTCTATATTATCTAATGTGTAATTACCATATTTCTAAGATGATGCTGTATGATAGGAGGGAGATATAGCTGCTATTTTTAGCAGTTGGAGTGGGCACAGAGAAAGCCTTTCAACTTAAGTTATGTAGTTAGAGATTGATTGATTGCAGGGATGCTGAGTACCGATTCCAATCGAGTACATGAGTGGGGCTTATTTTACCATTGCTACTCTCTAGTAGCAAATAAACTGGGTAGAAACAACGAATGTAACTAAGCTGATCAGCTATGCCGATGCAAAGGTCTGACCATGATTAATGAATCACATACACAAAGAACAAGCAAGGATTGCTTACGATCTAACAATACATGAGAAAAGAGGATTGGTTTGAGAAGAAAGAAAAAATGGAAGACAGGAAGTAATAATAATAATAATGACAATGATGATAATAATAATAATAATGACAATGATGATAATAATGATGATAATAATAATAATAATAATAATAATAATAATAATAATAATAATGACAGTGATGATGATAATAGAAAGACAATTTATCAAGTTGGAACTGAATATTGCAGACAGACAGATAAGCAATTCCAATGATGGAATAATATTACAATCTGCCCTTGAATAATTCATAACTTCTAAGATACTGATCAAATTAGATATGCTCGTAAGAAGCAGGAACATAAATGACATAAATCAAAGCTAGAAATACAGAACTACACAAATACATAAATAAAAACAAGAACATTTTCTCCATGTAAGATATTGTTAAAAAAAAAAAAAAAAAAAAAAAAATCTCGTCCGTCTTGTTGCAATTGTCTGATCAAAAGTGGATGGAGAAGGAACCAAACGAAACTCCTGTCTGAATGAAGAGCATCACCGAAGGCTTCACAATGCCCAGTCAATTGTTTATGTTTTAGATCTAGTTGTTCTTGTTGTCATCATTGTGGTTTGTGATGGATAGCAAAAAGCATAATAAAATTTATGCATAAGAATCTATCTGGATGTATATATATATATGACTACGTATGTGACACATGTACAACTAAAAGCCTGCCTGCCTGCCCCCCTACATTTGTATAAATAATTAAAAACTGCCAGTCACATGACATTTAGCTTTCCAAACCCTACCAGCTCAACACATCACACTACACAATCCAGCAAGGCGGCAAAATCCACATGTCCTCATGTGGGCTTGAATTCGGTTTAGGTGTCTAACTGTGGAATGATCTTAGCTTAATGCTAGTTTATCAAATACTATGCATTAACTATAATCAGTCTACTTAATTATCCAAATCAGTTCTAAAATCCCTGCTATAAAAAGACTACAATTCTTTAGTCCAAATTTCAAAAGTACAATCCATGCCACAGCTGAGTTATTGAAAACCTAAATTGATATCTTCACATATACTTGATTTCACAACAAGGTCACAGAATAAAGATTAAAAAAAAAAGAAAATCCATTTGCTGGAATTTTAATCCATTTTTGTTCATTTAAATGATTTTTGTTTAATTGTTATTCATAAAATGATTTAAGGATTAAACTTATTCTTTCATGCTCTCTCTCTCTCCTCTTATTTTCCATAATTCCCAATAGAAATATTTTAAAATTGATACTAACGAAGTCTCTGGTTTACTGAAGGTAATGTTATACCAGTCTCTCTCCTAACCTGTGCTTTGTTGGCAGTTTTGTATCAAAAGGGTTAAGGTAGCCTTGTAATCTCTCTGAACTCCATAAAGTAAACAACACTAATAAATATACTGCTAGCTATTTAATCAATTACACATCTTTGCAGGGCATATCTGGATCTGTGGATCATACCTAACCATTGAGCTAACCATCTTATGTGCATCTAAAGTCTGTTTTGTTTAGTAAAATGGTTACATACCATTTTATCAAGCCAAGCTCACAATCCAATTTCATTTAACAATTACAACAGTAAAACTGCTTTCACTTATATGAAAAACATCCTTTGATAAAGCATGAATATCACCAGATAAGCATTTTTCTCTGGATGTACAAAACTCAACCTTTGATGCCAACAATAATTGGCACCAAGTAAACAAAAGAGAGAGAGTAGAAAGGTTGAGAGAATGAAAATGAGACAGAAAAAAAGCAATACAAAAACAGAGACAAGTCTTCCTGTAAAATAAATAGTAATTAATAGAATATAATTAACAGGATAAAAGTTTTTTTTTTTCTTTTGTTTTTTTTTTAATTTTGAAGATGGTATGTGAAGGTAAGAATAAGAAACACGTTAAATTACGATTGGTAGGAGGAAAGGAGAGGGTGATAAAATAAACCAATTTTCCTGTGATCTAGAGTAAAAGTTATCCAATTCCTAATGGAGAGATGAGATTATTATTATTATTATAAAGACACAACACATAAACAGAGATGCTTTTGAAAGGAAAGCTATTATTTCATATGTATATTATAGCCTAAAGATAGCAGTAACATGTTATTGTTGAGTAGTCTTCATTAAAATCTCCAGTTTCTAACAAGATTGGGAGATTTACGTAGAGAAAGCACTGCAAGATTTTAATAGTTAAATAAAAGCACCGACACAATCTTGATATGTAGACAGTATGGCAAGTTGGAAGGAGGAACTTAGTGTCCCAGTGGGGGCAATCCTACCTTAGATGTGTTAACCTACAATTTAGGGCTTGAATTAGTAAGTTCTCAGTTTAAAGGCAAAGGGAGAATGCTTGAATGATACATTGTGCAAGTTAAAGGATTGCCAAAGACTAAGCAAGGAGTAATACATTAGTGAGTATAAGTGAATAAAAAAAAAACCGAAGATGATTCTAACAGTAAGAAATTTCATTATTGAAGAGTAGGTATGGTTTACCATTTTCAAGGAGAGGGCTGAATGAGACATGGTTCATCATTAGGTGGGCCACACTACTAAAAAAATTTTAAGGTTTTTTCTTTTTTTTTTTATATTAAGCATGTCATTTAGAAAGTCCCTTGGGCCTCGGGCTGCCCATCACTGTTCTAGAGTTTCTGCTCCCTTAATCAACTTGAATATCATGAGAAAGAGAGAATAAATACTGAACAACTATTCCATAAGCTTGCAAAAAAAATACATTGGTCAAACACAGTTACATTCATTATAATGAACTGTTGTTCTGCATTGCTTGTTAAGTGTTTAAATGGTCTGACGGTTAAGTTATAGGGCTCGTGCCGAAATAATCAATACATTCCCTGCATGAGAGCTGTTCCAGGCCCAGGGCACACACTGAAGTCTTGCTCTCATTTTACTTGGGTGTTGTAGTGTGATCAATCCACATTTTATTTAGGCATAGTATACCTCAGATTACATTATCCAGAGTATTCTTTCTTTTAAGATAGTAGGTTGTGACCTATAGAAATTTGGTAGCTATTTCTAGCAGTTCAAGCAACAACATAGAAGATAGCCTAAGTTGACTAGTATTTGTGGAAATTTGCAAGGATTCAGTTGGCTTTATGTAGTATTGGAAGAAATATCACCATCATAATTTTACCATCCAATTTTACACATCAACATAGGTTTGTAATAAAGCACCATCCCGTATAACATGATCCATAGTCATTTCACCTGTTGGACAGGGGTCAACCTTACTTTGAACTACTACCAAGTTGACTAGCCTGTACTGCATTACACTTTTAGCTGGCCTCTACTGTCCATTGTCATTGCATAACCGGAATGAAATTTAGAAATGTAAAAGCTTGATTTTCTTGACAAAACACGAAAGTATATTTTCTTCCTTACAGGGTCTAAACTATTGTTGAAATTCTTTACAGACAATCTATCAGTTAAACAGTAAAACACAATTGAAAGTAACGTTAGAAGAATAAGAATACCATCACAGAAAACAACAACATGATTAAAGACAAAGTTCCTTCAGAACCAAGAGAATTATAACAATTATCTAACATTTTAAAAAAAGCCACTTAAAAAAGAAAAAAAAAGCATTTGGTAACTTCTGTTTGCCTATAAAGTTGATGATCAATTACATGTAACAAATTATCATCATTATCATCTTTTGTCATCAAGGCATATAAAATAAGTCATCATCATCATTATTATTGCTATGACTACAACTACATTACTGTTGTTAATACTGCTAAAAAGGCATTCTTGTTTGATTCAACAGTTACATTCCTTGCACATTGAATCCACAAACCAGTTTTAACTCCCAGTTGGAACCAGGCAAGGCCTGGATTTGTAGCAGATACAGGGGTAGTGGATGTTTGCAACA
Source organism: Octopus bimaculoides (assembly GCF_001194135.2). Taxonomy (NCBI): domain Eukaryota; kingdom Metazoa; phylum Mollusca; class Cephalopoda; order Octopoda; family Octopodidae; genus Octopus; species Octopus bimaculoides. Next base: position 6,028,253 of record NC_068998.1, on the reverse strand, counting down.
TTCAAGCCTTTCTCTAGGACATGCATGCAAATGCAAGAGGGGGCAAAAAAAAAAAAGGGGGGGTTCCAACAGCAGATTTAAATCAGTTTGTGGAGCTGGTGCAACAAGAACTTAAGGAATTTATTTTTGTGACCATAAAGTTGTGTGTGTGTGTGTGTGTGTGTGTGTGTGTGTGTGTGTGTGTGTGTGTGTGTGTGTGTGTGTATATTCTTTTTTTTAATTACATACAATTATTTTTAACGATATTCGTTTTAGTTTTGTTCAGCATCTTATGTAATACTTCCTTTCGTTTGCTATCATTATGAACTCTATTTCTTACAATGTCTTCAAGATGGAAATTTAATTAGAAGAATTAAGACATGATGGACTGTAGACGAAAGGGTTCTTATGCAATTAGTAGGGACCAGATTTGAAAGGGATTTATGTTATATAAAGGAGATGAATTGTCAGAAATAATAGATAAAAAAGAAAGTGGGTGAGGGAATAGAAAATTTTTTTTCTCGCACACAAGTTGAAATAATTTGAAATACATAGTCAAAAATGGAAGGATGAGATATGTAATGATTTCTAATAATGCAAAATAAGGTTTCAAATTCTGGCACACGGCCATCAATTTTAAAGATGACGTACGTTGATTACTTTGATCCCAATGTTCAAATGGTACCTACTTTATTGATTGCAAAAAGATGAAAGACAAATGACCCCAGTGTTCAAACTGATATATGTTGATCTTGAAAGGCTGAAAGACAAAGTCAACCTTGGCATTCAAGTCAGAATGTAAAGAGCCGGAAGAAATGCCGCTAAACATTTTGCCCAGTGCGATAACAGTAATAATAATAATGATGATGATGATGATGATGAAATACATAAGAGTTTAATAAACTAATACTTTAGTACAACATAGTCATAAGTAACCACAATAATCATAAATATTCATTAAAAAAAAAAAGGACAAAATCTTCCAAAAAAAAAAAAAGAAACATACAATTAATAAATAAAACAATGTAACAAAATAGTTGATAACTGAATGAAACAACATGCTGCTATTTTAGTCTAGAGACATTTAGTTTCTGTTTCTTTTTTTTTCTCAGGTTATATACTGCAGCTATATCATTAGTGAGTTTAATATAGCCTCTGAGAGAGGAGGCAAGCTACTGGCTGAAACATGGAATACAGAAGCAAGAGTTCAGACAAAAATGTAATACTAGCAGATTCTTTCACTAGTCATTAGGAGGGCATTAGAGATATATATTAGTAAATAAATAGACATACATATGTCATATATATATATATATATATATGTATATATATATATATATATATATATATATATATATATATATATATATATATATATATATATACATACATCACATGTAAAGTTTCATGGAAAATGCAACACAACAACCATACACATAAAGAGAGCCTAGATCAAAACAGAACATTATCAAAAAAATTAACATAATAACATAAAAAAAAAACTAACATGCCATTAACAATTTGATTTGCATTAGTATATATAAATTTTACATAAGTTTATGTAGGTGTGAATATATGTTCTATATAAGAAAGTATATTAATATTTATATCATTTTTCTATTTGTTTTGGAAGATTCTAGATACAAAAATCAAGGGTCAATACATGTATCTTAGGTGGGTTATTTTGCCAATAAGACACACACACAAGTTTAAGAGTAATGCAGACATGTCCTTGAAGAGGTTGAGAATGGGCCAGCTGATTGATTGATCAACTGAGCAAATGATTAATCAAACAAACTGGTTAATTAGCTAACTAATAAAAGTATAAAAAAGTGAACTAGAAACAGTGCATGTGTTTCTTATTGACAAAATGACCCTATCAAGATACGACAACCAATGTACCAATGTCTATTTAGCCTTTATTAAAAGTAAAATTGAGACTGACCTATCAGAGACAAGAAATAAAGTGCGGTCCAGCAAAATCTAGAAATTTCAATATAGCTGGGTTCAGTTATATAATTTCCATTATATGGGGTGTACCTTCCCATCAGTTTCAAGGGTATATATTCAATTGCTATATCAACTGAATTACCTGCTCACCAGAGTAGTGTGTAGTGACTGAGCATTCCACAGGTATGCTCACCCATGAAGTAATTCTCAGACAAAATGAGCACAACACAGTGTATGACAAAGCTGTCCATTTGAATTACATACAGAAACAATTCATCCGACAGGCTTCCATACAATTTCCATATATCCACTTACACTCACAAGGCATGGGGTCAACCCATGGGTATAGAAAATGCCATGAAGTAGGATTAAAACCAGAATATTGAGGTCGTGAAGCAAACTTCATAACTATTCAGTCACACTGCACTTATGTCACATATATATACACTTGTATATATATATATACACTTGTATATATATATATATATATATACATACATACACTCACATTCTGATTTAATGTCAAGTCATATTCTGATGGAAATAATATACTCCACTTTAAAAGAAAACATTCTTTGACTCGACAACTGGGCCAAACTATAGAAAATAACCTCCAAAAACTAAGAAAAATCAATAACCTAAAAGAATATAGTGAAAAAGTACTTTCAATGTTATGCAATGTGTGTCATAACTGTTCACGCATATTTCTGTCAAATTAGTTCTTGATTAAAGCTAGAGAGAGAGAGAGAGAGAGAGAAAGAGAGAGCAGCAAAGATAAAGGTGTAACAATAAAACAGAAGTCATGTAGCACCAAATGCTCCCATTTCTCTTATCTTGAACCAAGATTAACTCCAGTCTGATTTGGCATGGTTTCTACAACTGAATGACCTTCCTAATGCCAACCACTTTACAAAGTGTGCTGGGTGCTTTTATGTAGCGCCACATGGGCGTTTTTATATGGCACTACCACAAGTGCTTATACATGACACTGTCACAAGTGCTTGTAATGTGGCACCGGCCCAGGACTCTTGCAGGTCAATCCCCCAACCAGGAGGTCCGGTCTTAACACTTCTGCTGTGGATTACAGGTCTTCTTGAGTACAGCAAAGTGCCAGGCATCTCAGTCCTTTGTCATCTTGCCCGAAAGGTTCAGTGTCCAGCATTCTTCATCACTTCGTTGTCTTCCTGGGTCTCTTACTTCCATGTGTTTCATCTACTTTGAGAGATTGGCACTTTATGGAGCTTTCAGCATCCATCCACATCACATGACCACACCACTGCAGTCTTCTCTTACACACAGCAACTAATTCTTCTTATGCCTAATTTCCCTCTCTCAAAGCACCAGCACTGTCGAACATGTACACTTACATTACACATCCATAGATATATATATATATATATATATATATATATATACTTCCAATATTTAATATTTACTTTGCTGAAATTACTTTGAGATAGAAGCTAACTATCTACCACTGCTTCCAACCGTAAAACAGTAAACACCTAAAAACTAAATAACCACACCTCTTATGCACCACCCAACATGTTAATGAGAAGAAGGAATTTATTATCTTAAATACACAAACGTAAATATAGCAAGTAGATAAAAGTAGAAGGCAATGATTTAAACCTCACCCATACTCCCCCACTGTGATTTGAAAAATAATAAATTTATGCAAATTCTGATCTCAAAATGATAAGCAAACACCTTCAAATGAAGTGCTGATAATTGAAGACGATTTTCCCTTTCTCTGCACATGAATTTTAAGAACTAATTTTTACGTCACAGTTTTTTGTTTCCTCAGCTTATATACTCACATGGACACGCATTTTAACCCTTTTTGTTACTAAGTTTCTACTGAAATACACCACTTTCGTTTCAATTTCTTTTGAAAATTACTAATTTAGTGCTGATGAATTTTGATCAAAGATTTCAATTTAAACCACTTCAAACAGGAAATCTGCATCACTGAACTGGGGACGTGTTAACCTAACAATAACAACAATAATAGTTAAAATATTTTCCAACTCTTGAGAAGTTCTCACACATGTCCATGGACTGGGATACTAAAACCATATTCAGTTTCAGAAAAACCAGATTCCAACCTGTAAAACAATTCTCAATACTTTTGTGTGTACCTAATCTCCAATAATTACCAGTTAGGAACAATCAAGGTTTTATAGATGTGGTGAAGGTACGTGGCCTGGTGGTTAGGGTGTTGTACTTATGATCGACAGATTATGGGTTCGATTCCCAGACTAGGGGGTGCATTATGTTCTTGAGCACAACACTTCACTTCACATTACTCCAGGGCACTCAGGTGTAAACAGGTAGTCCTGCAATGAAATATCCTTCAGATCAAGGGAAATATTGGCCTACTTGCCTACCCAGCGAGGTGACATCATTCAGAAACTAAAACAATGCAAAACGCATTGTGACCAGCGATGTATAACATCCATTAGTCTGGTCAATACTGTGATACATACATATATATACATATATATGAAGAAGGGTGGTGAATAAAAATGCTGCTGAAAAGAATTTGTTTGAGACCTTAGAAAAAATCATTAAGTCAATAAACCAATTGATAGGGAGGATACGAAAGTGAAATGATGAGGAAGCTGTCAATCACAAAGTCTGTAATAGAGCCAGAAAGAAGAACCAAAAGGAAAAAAAAAATACCTATCATTTGAATATGCCATATCTATGCAGTTCAGATTGTTGTCACTATACAACAAAGGTACATTGCAAAGTTGTAACAGAAACTACAACAACAACAGTCAATAGACATCAGATGAGACGACATACAGTAGTTGATACACAACAGCATGTATGTATGTGTATATATACATACACACACACACAATAATAATACAACAGTTACAATATAACATTAGAACATATACACAGAAGAGCTGTGTACACATACTCCATACTAACAAATGTGTTCAGATGAATGACAATATGGGGCAAGAACCTCATTAATTATTCAGATGAATACATCAACCACAAAGTCTGGTCCTCGTAGTGGCATGGAAGCTAGTGGGCCCCACTGACCCTAAGACATATGCCAAAATAGTGCAAGATCTTGTAAGACCTCCCATGTTGGACATTCCAAACTAATGTGAACTGTCTTGACCGAGAGGTAAAATTGCATTTGCATAGCCAGACTACTACCCAGAAAATGAATTTAAAAAAAACAAAAAAAGTTTCAAAAGCATCAATGGCCTATGCTCCAAAAGGCTTAAGTAAGTATATGAACATTTAGTATCTTGTAGGTAATAGCAAAGCATTCAGCCTGGGGTAACAGTGAATTAGATAATACTAGTTTTCCCAGGTAGAGAGAGATCCACCATGGACAATAGTAAAGTAGTTTATGAGAATACTGCAATGAAGATAAGATGCTTAAAGACGTGCTCTAGTGAAAGATTGTGGGCCACGGGGAAATAAAGTTGTCACTGAGAAACTCTACATTTTTATTTCACAAATAGTTTAGACAGAAGCTATTTTGCCAATTGGAATTATGAATTTGTACCAAGAGTAGAGAACAAATTAGATTTGAAGTTCTAAAACTAGTCTGAGCCTTAGAATTGCTGGATCCAGAGGGATCGCATGAAACGAGGGTACCATGGAACATAAGACTAAAGGTGAGATACAAAAACAGCTGATTACCAGCATGTATATTGTTCGGTGAATTTTGTGAACACAACTGTACTGGATGTCAAAATAAACGACATTTTGAGGTATTTCTCATCTCGATAGTTCAGTCCACTTTAAAGAACTATTGAAACTGAACCCACAGTGGTAAACCTATTTGCATGAAAGACAAACTAATTGAGATTGTAGAAGAATGAGAAGAAAACTGTATTCTGTGTAAAGAAAAAAAAACCCCCAGTTTCTCAAAACATTTTATCGTAATTGTAATTAATCGTACTAATTATCATAGGCATTCACACACTCTACCAGCTGGTCACAGACTAAAAATGCTGCATTTTACAGGTGGGCAAATGCTGCATTTTACAGGTGGGCAAATGCAAGCATTCTGGAATCTTAGTTTGCAACCTTAACCAATGGATTTTTAAAGCCATTACCAAAATGAAAAGAAATTACTGAACCTAGTTTGTTAAGTGACTTTGAAGTAAGAGAGGGTCTGAATAGTTACACGTGCTGAAGGAGGGTCAACATTATCCAACAGGTACTCTTCAGTTCTTTTGTCACTGAATTTGGCATTATGATTATCTTTCGTCAAACTGGGACCAGCCAAACGTATGCTTTCATATCAATGATAAAAGTTGTATTTTCTTTGTTCTATCATAATTCTGGAGTGTTAAAATTCATGTAAATATTCCTGTGAACCATGTGTGATAACACATATGTGATCCTTAATTTCTATGAATGAACATGTCAGATACAACTGATACCTCCATATTCCTGGATATGGTGTGCAGTCTCACATGGTCTTCAGTGAAAAGGGGAAACTATTTCAAGTATGAAAGTAAGCATGGACTTCACTGCAATCTAAAGTTACAATTGTGTTACAGATGTGTTGGCTTCTACATGAAAGATTTTATATATGGGAGACAGTAAGGGGCTACAGACACCATAAAGTGCTGCAAGTGCTTGAGCTGAGATAAGTTGAAACTTTGCCCACCCCCCCACCATAAACATATCTGCATACAGTTATTAACACACCACATACAATCTTAGATATAAACATGTTTATGTACACAAACACATATACACACAATATATACACACATAAACAGGTTTACATACAAAGACACATATATGCACAACATATACACACACACACACACACACTAATATACAATATGTACACGTGTAAATAAACAATATTTAAACACACACATATACACACATACAATATGTATATACACAATTATACAATATGTAGACACACGTATATAGACAATATATAGACACACATATACATACACACGTATATACGCATATACACACACACATGCATGTTCACATACAATGTATACAATATTTGTATACACACATCTACACATACACCCACATATCGATAAAACACTTCTGTTCCAATGACACCCTCAACCAATTCTTAAATGTAATTCTTATGAAGTGGCTTGAACATTATTTTTTTTTCCTTTTCCATTCTCTCAATCTTTACATCATAAAAAAAAAAATCAAATTAACTACAACAGAATTCAAATATGTAATTAGCTTTCCTAAAGCGAGCACACTTATGACCTAAATAAAAATATTTTTTTTAAAAACAGTGCCACATGGGCGATAAAACAAGTACAAAGAAATCCTTTAATGAAGGAAATAGGACATGGAGTAATGGACATGGAGGAGATATCATTATGCTGTGTTATGTAATTGTACTTATGATTTGTATAACCCTAAATGTAAAAAAAAAAAAATTAAACCTTGCAGAATCACCCTAATATGGTAAAACACCAGGCTTTTCAATTAAATCCAAAATTATGACACAGATTTCTGAGGAGAAAAAGAGAGAAAGAATGAAAAAGAAATCTCCAACCATAACAGTCCAAGATAAATTTCACCTTAATCTCAACCAAGTTTTGAACTTATACATATGACAAAATGCTGGCGAAAATGAAGAGCTACAATTATTCATACAAACAGAAATTTACAATGCCAAAAGGATGAGTTTGATTAACTTTCATTGAAAAACCAAACAAAACAAAAAAAAATCACGAAATATAACAGACAGACTAATAGTTTCTGGAAGTCAAGTGGAGAAAGAACTACTACAAACATCTGACTGAAAACAGGAAAAGAGGAATATTTTATTTAACAAGGCTCCTCAATGAACTGTACTGTCTTTCAATAGAAACATTATGGTTCACACATCAAGACATCCATTCCAGTGTTTCAACATTCTGCATTCAGTGGAATTTCCTTTCATGTTGAAACTAAAAACTATCATCAGAAGTACCCATCATACAAGGAAATCAACAGCCGAAAATGGAGCAATAGGGGGGAGGGAGATGGAGAGGCATACTATAAAAGAACTGTTACAGTAAAAAGTATTGCTAAAAAATAAGACGAAAATTTTGATAAGAAATAATGACAGAAATTATATAAAACTAATTCTAGCTACAGACCGAGATTCCCAATGATAACCTAATTCTGAAAGTTTCTTACACTCATGGCCAACAAAAGGATTACTCTTTACACATAGGGGCAGGTGTCCATAAGTGCTTGTGTGTGTGTGTGTGTGTGTGTGTGTGTGTGTGTGTGTGTGTGTATAAGGGGAGGGGCTCCGAAAGGGATCTCAGGGAGTAGCATCCCTGCCTTCCTGAGTTAGTTTTCCACCACATTTCTCAGAAATCATGGCAGAGGCCTTAGTCTTGGGACCACTCATGCCTAGAAACTGAGGTTGTAGGGTAAGCAAGAGCATGCTCCCCATAGAAAATCCAGGTCCAAGAAAGCCTCATGATAGCAAAGGGGGTTGCTATGGCATTGACGTAGATCTGGCCACCACCGTTAATGGGAGAAAAACCCGGATTTAAAACACTGGATGATGATGATGATGATCTGAGTTTGTACAATGCTACTGCCCGCGGAGATAACTTTAGCAGAGTGTGAATGAAGGTAAGGAAATATATACACATACAATCCTTCCTGCATGAACTCATATAGTGTGTATACATACACAGACTAGTAGTATATATATATATATATATATATATATAGCAAAAGGTGGGAGGAACAACTAACTGTGTATCTATATTGTTATGACTTCTACATAATCAAGGCGAAACATCAATAATCTTCACTAAATAATTAATTAGCCAGTACAAGATCATTCTAATTAATTATACCAAGTAACTAACTACTTGGCACTCTCACTGCCACAGAAATAAAATGAAAAATAAAATAAAAGATAAATCGATAACAGCTATTCGACAACTGATGACCATGAAACAGTTCCTCCTCTTTAGTTTATCTCCGATATCAAAATACAAGACCGACAGCTGAAATTCCAACACCTGAATATTTCAAAACTGAATCGATTTATAGATATGAACACATGCATATATGTGTGCGTGCATGTGTGTGTGTGTATATACACACACACACACACACACAAATTGTTAGCTAAAAGGATAAAGAATTGGAACAAAAGGCAAAGCGAACATCAACCAGAAAAAAATGACCAATAACTATGACTCTTATGAAAATGGAGTTGGGGAGGGAAACCAACAATATGAAGAATTCATAGGAAGGTGACAAGTGAAGGGATAAAATAATGACCTAATCTGAAAGACAACAATAAAAAAAAAAAAATGAGAAAAAAAAAAGGTAAAAAAAAAAAACATCCAAGCAGACAGAACAAGGCAATTCTTATGGATGTTTAGCAATACAGCAGTTGTAGTAGTGTTCACCACCGAGCAACAACAAATGATGAAGTGGAGGAGGGAGTATATTATTGTAAAAAAAAAAAAAAAAAGAAAAGAAAATGAAAGCAAGCAGGTAAAAAAAAAATGAAAATGACAGCCAGAGGATGGGGGAGGGGATGGTGATCAGTGCATTGACAAAGGGAGGCAAATATGGAAGGGAGGAGACAAATCTCGGAGAGACTTTGGAGAAAAGTTTTCGCTATCACATTTTCTCACTCTCTCCTCCTCCTCCTCTTTCTCACTCTCTTCCTCTCACACACACGCACATGCGCTCTTTCTCTCTTGCGTATGCATTCACTCATTTAACAAACAAAAAATAATAATAATAATAATAATAATAATGATAATGTCATTCCAGTACAGACCAGGTCTACAAAACTCGAACAAATACATGAAACAGAAAAAAAAAAAAGAAAAAAAAAACAAACAAATGGAATATACAAGAATGTCTACCACCAAAAAAATAGATGCATACTTCTGGAAAATTTGCGGATATCAAAATCCGGATATTTGGATGTTATTTCACAAAGTATTCCTTTCATAAAATGATCTGGAAAAAGTAGAAAGAAAGAGATGAAAGAAGAAAACATGAAATAAAGCAAATTTATTATTTCTTTTTGGGTTTTCCCTTTTTTTTTTTTTAAATTTCATTTTACGAGTTTGTTTTATTGTCAAATTTCCTCGCATCTTCTAAGATTCAAGACAATAACAATTCACGTGGTCTCAAAGAAGTATATTTTTTTCGGGTCTGTTTTTTTTGCGTCTTTTCTTCTATTATTAAAACAATGCTCACAAGCGCATCTTGAAGTCTGAACAAAAAATTTTTTTTTTTTTTTTTTTTTTTTGCCCCCTACTCTGGCTTGAAGATGATGCAGGACAAGACAATCTATAAAAATCAATGCAATTTCGCCAAAAGGACCTTCAAATACATGGCTGTGTTGCCCAAAGCATCATTTTTAGCAATCACATTTATACTCAAGTGATCAATTTACAAGTTAGCAATATTTTTTTTCATCAATGAATTGTTATACTTTTCAAGACTTTTCTCATCCTTGTGAAACCACTTTCACCTGTAGAAGTATTAGATACAGTAGGGGTACTAGTAGTGGTGGTGGTGGTGGTGGTAGTATGCTCCATATCCATTTCCAAACCATCCTGATGAAACTACTTAAGTGATGTGAACATCTACATTTTTTTTTCGTTTTTCTTTTGGTAAATATCAAAACTTCTTCACAGTGGCAATGCCAAAAAAAAACCAACCAAAGAGCTGGAGAAAAGAAGTTTGTCTTGAAAGAAAAAACCAACAAAACAAAACAAATCTATCGCTGCAAAAACCTCATCATCAGAAATCTTAGAATTTATGATTTAAAATGTTTGGTTGTATGAATTTACATTTAGTGAACTTCTGCTTAAAAAAAGAAGAAAAAAAATCTCAACCAAAATAACGATGAATTATATAAATTTTCTTCATCTGATTATCGATAAAATAAACAAGTAAATAAATAATGGTAAACAAAGACTGAGGAGCTTGAGAACTGGTCAAAGTAACACCTAGTTTAGAGGTTATGAGTTTCTCACTAATCACAGAAAACACAACAGAGCATCGATGAAGCTGTGTGAAGGAAACAAACATTTTATTTTGTATTCTATTATTCACCAATCCATAAGCACTAAATTCCGATAAGCATAAAGAGACAATTATTTCTGTTCACTTAGCCACAAACTGATCGATAAGATTCATTCAACTAGACAATATTAACTTCCCACAAAAACCGTGAGGGTAGGAGAGGTTTGGAAAATATATTTATATATATATGAAAATATATAAATAAATTAAAAACCAACCAATGTAAATTCAGTGGTTGTGTGTGTACGCATGATAAAGAAAGCTTTATTATTTCCACTCTTGTGATGCCGGTTTCTACACATCCAAACACTATTCAATTTACACACAATGTTATCAGGGAAAGAATTCACAGAATAAGGGGTGGGGGGGGTATTTTACTATAAAAATAGTGCTATTTCAACCTATAACATCTGTGAGCATGTGTGTGTGTGTCTTTTTTCCAAGAGAGGTGGGAGGGGCACTACACATTTTACAGTCAATAAAATATATACCATAATTAAAATGAGCAAAAGGGAAATAATCACAAGAGGGTTATAGGCAATGAATTTTGATATATGAATTAAGGGATCATTTTGAATGACCTAAGCATTAAAAAAAAAAAAATTACTGTAATTGCTTAGTTGGAGAAAGGAAACAATGGCCATCCAATTATGTGGGTGATAGATAGATTTATATATATGTATGATGAGGACTTTAAAATTTCTAGTTTGTGCCGAGGTGCACATTTAACCAAGGTTGAACTCAATGGCATGATGAAGGCAACTAACCCAGGAGATGGAGAACATTAATAGAAAAGCCTAAGGTATGTTGTTCACTGAATTTGTACCAAACAGTTGCACCAATTTTGTACTGTGAGCATATCCAAAAACTGATCCAAAAGGCTGGCCCTACACAAGTTTTCATTCGCTACTGGAGAAGATATCATCTGTGTAGGTAGTCAACACTTATGGTGGCTAAACATCATACAACAGAGCTGACAAGAGAATCTATCATATATATATATATATATATATATATATATACACATATATATATATATATATATATAGTTTCAAAAAAACACAAAAAAACAATAACAAAAAAACAACAAAGTGAGGACGTGATACGGATAGTGTTATTGGACGCTCGGGAAAGGAAGGAGAGAGAGAGAGAGATGAAAGACAAACAGTGGATACAAAGTGAGGGAAACAAAAAGAAACTAATCAAGGAATTTATAGAGAAATAAAGGATATCGAGAGAGGAAAATGACGAACAGAATAATAATGACTTCAAAGTTTGGCACAAGGTCAGCAACTTTGGGATAGGGGAATGTTGATTCTATCAATCCAAGTTATGAACTGGTACTTGTCTTGCCAACCTCAAAAGGGAGAAAGGTGAAGTTGAACTTGGTGGAATTTGAACTCAGAGCGTAAAGATGAATGAAATGCTGCTGGATATGTTCTTCATTTGCATAATCCTTAAAATAATTTAATCACACTCCAATATGACAAATGTCAAGAACAGGAAGTTTCCATGAACATTGCAAAAGAGGAGAAAGCATAACAGGTGAAGATTAACTGATGAGCTTCCATAATCCTGATCTACCCAATTTCACTCAGACAGCTTGGATTGACCAAGCAATATAGTAAAGACACAGGCCCAAAGTGATGTGCAGTGGGGTGGAAGTTAGAATCACATGATTGAGAAGAGAACCTCTTAATCACACAGCCATACCTATGCCTCCCATTTGTATGAAACAAAAAGACCAAAAGTAAACTAGATTAGTGAAGCATACTGAGAACCATCGATTCTTTCTTGCACAAAATAGCATGCAGCGAACTGGAACTCGGAATCACTTGATTAAGAGAACTTCCTTATCACATGACCATGCCTGTGTCCATGTATATCATATCAAACAAAAGCCAAAAGTAGACTAGATTAATTAAGCATTCAAAGAATCATCAAAACTCTTTCTTCCTGCAAGAACAGAATTCTATGTTTATTGAAAAAAGTACCAGTTATATAATATACAATGCAAATCAACTATTGCAGTTTTACAACTTCAATCCTTTTGATTGACTTCTATATTTCTCAAGATTTAAAATATCTTGAAGAATTGCTATAGAATGAATTATCATTCCGTATAATTAAGCATTCATTCTTATATTTCAACTACAAAGTATTCTCAACATGTTAGACTGAAGCTAAGTGGTACGCTGCATTGCCTAGGGACACCAAACTACCAAAGTAATGTTTAAACTTATGACCTCGTGGTCATTAGTGCAGCAACAATGGAAAAGCTAAACATGAAAAAAAAAGGAAGAAATTAACAAAGAAAGAAATGAAACTTTCTGCTGAGGAAGGAAATCCTTATCTTAGGGGAGTAATTAAAACTGCAACACATCAAAGAAAGACTAATAGCGATAAGCTAGAGAAAGTTAATTACAGATACACATACATTAGCTCCAGTCTTTACACATAGGCTCAGTGTTTCAAAGTCCGCCAGGCTATGTTAGTTTACGTAACAGGAACAGCAAACAACAGCCATTTGGCTTCACTGATAGTAATGAAAGGAGAGGCCAACACCAGTGCCAAAACAGGAAAAAAAAAACTTAGTAACCAGCCAGAGAACTTTGAAGCTCTGGAGAGAGAAAAAACAGGGGGGGGGGAGAAAAAAAAACTAAAAGAACAAACAAACATTTAATCACTTAGAAAACACAGTTTTTAATGTCGGATAATGAATACAAGTGAACTAGAAGTAAACGAGAGACTTATGGGCATCTAAGGTGGCAAATATTATGATGTAGTAGAAGTATAGAGAGAGAGTGGGGGAGAGTGTGTGTGTGTGTGTGTGCACGTGTAAATGCTCAAGTGTATGAAGGGAAAGGATAACCTTAATATAAAGCTCTATTCTAAAATACGCTAACTAATCCATGTGAATAAATACGTAAACTAAAACAACCAGTGTGTGTGTGTGTGTGTGTGTGTGATGAATCAAGTGCAATAGAATGTGAGTGCAGGTGTACAAGAGTATGTAAGTGCTTGAGAGAGAGAGAGAGAGAGAGAGAGAGAGAGAGAGAGAGAGAGAGAGAAAGAGAGAAAAAGAGTGTGTGCGTGTAGGTGCACACAAGAGTGTGTAGGTGGGTGCAAGAAAGACAGAATGCAGGTGTGCAAGCAGAGGGAGAATGTGCGTGCATGCAAGTGGAGAAAAGACTAGAAGAGTTACGGAAAGAGAGAGAGAGTGCATAAATCTATGTGACAGTTTATGTGTGTGCAATGGGTAACTAAAATCATTACAATGCTCAGATGATTTGGTGTGTATCTATCTATCTATCTGTCTATATCTATATATATCTATATATATATAGATATATATATATGCAACTATTGGTCAATATATACATGTGTGAATGTGAACAGTGTGTGTACACATATGCAGTTAATAAGTATTCAGTGTGGGTGACAGTTATTCCATTTATCTCTCTCTCTCTCTCTATTTCTAGGGTTGATACAATCACAGCTGGGCTAAGCATGGCAAACATTTGTAGGTTTCAAAGTGATAGATTTCCAATTACGTAGACTAAAATGGTTATAAATATTGAAAATGATGCCAATATTTACAACTCTCGAAAACACAAAAAATATATGAATTAGCTTATTTTTTGCTTTATGCTTTTTCTAGCACAATAAATAGTTGCTAGAGAGAGAAAAATAGGGAAAACACTGTAAGAGTATATTAGTTGCATATAAATCAAACGATAATGATTGTAGACAAATTAATTAAAGTAGGGTTCCAGCATGGCCAAGATGCCTAATATGAACTACAGGGAATTAATTTAGTATTAACATTTAATGCAAGGAGCATCAAAAAGTTATCCAGGAATAAATGAACGGTGAGAACAAAAACAATACTTGTCAGTGGCTAATACTTTTAATTATTCCAGCAATTAAGGGAGACAATTCCAAGCATTTTAGTGTTATTACAGCCTCATTAGCAAAGCAGTATCTTCACTGTATTGCCCAAGTAGTATGGGAATGATCACTAAGTACATGTAGAAGACGCTATGTTGGTTTGCAGGAATTGTTTAGAAACTAAGAACTCCAATTAAGTTATCATTTCATAATAGTTAAGTGCTAACCTATTTAATGCAGACAAATTTTTTTTAAATATATAAGAAAAATACAACCCTTGGAAAACTATATTTCTTATTAAATATATAGCTGTCATAGTAGAATTAATTTCGAAAATTTTCAAGATTTTACAACTATTCATTGAAACAACTTCTTTCAATATTCAGTTGGAACACAACTTTAACATTTCCTTATATAAAATCATGAGTGAGGGTTCTAATTTCAGTATGAAACCTTAAAAATGAGAGAGCTATCAAAGAACTGGAAGTGGTAAGTCATCCTGTGTAGGTTGGTATCAAAAGAGTCAAAAAATTTCAGAAAAGTGTTGTCACCTCAGAAGTCTGTTGCCATGTAAAAAAAAAGAAAAATTAGAAACGAAAAAAATGTAATTTCCATAATTTTTTTGTTTTTTTTTAATCATAGTAGTAGACATAGTAGTACAGAGCGATTGCTTAATTAGGTAGGTATTTTAAAGTTTTCGTCAAACAAAATCAAGTGCCTTGCCTGAAGACATAATATGCCATGCCTGAAGTTTTCCTTCAACAGAAATCAATGTATGTCAGTATGTATGAATGTATACACATATATATACACATGCACACTCATTTAGTAACAAAGTAGATGAAGTATTCAATACTACCAGAAAGGTAGATAATTCTTTTTAAAAGAACTGTTACTTGTCTGGTACCAAAGGTTCCCTGTAGACAAATATTCTTTTACTAGTTTCAGTCATTTGACTGTGGCCATGCTGGAGCACCACTTTTAGTTGAACATAACCTCAGGACTTACTCTTTGCAAGCCTAGTACTTATTCTATCGGTCTCTTCTGCCGAGCTGCTAAGTTACAGGGACGTAAACACACCAGCATTGGTTGCCAAGTGGTAGTGGGGGGGGGGGACAAATGCCGACATACATATTCTTTAAAAAAAAAAAAATTAGAGGAAGTAATTAAGACTTACTTGAAAGAATATTTGAATATTGTGAAATTTTGTAACTCAAGTAATTTACTCAAATGCTTTTAGTAACACAGAAACTATAACCTTATTCGTTATTTATCTAGGTATACAATCACAAAGTCGTGGGCTTGATTTCTAGACTTGGCAGTGCAGTGTGTCCTTCAGCAAGGCACTTCATTTCATGCTGCTCCCATATACTCAGCAAAAATAAGAACCAGCCAAGTGCTGGCGTAGGCCTTCTCTCTAGCTTCCACACACACCCTTGATGTCACATTGGGTCAGGAGTAGATGGTCGGAGAGTGTGTCTATACCTGCTTGTGATGCAAGATAGGCTCAAAACAATTGTAAGTATGGTACTTGCAACCAAGTCATCTTCAATTAAGAATAACAGCTGCAGTATATGTGCTGTGCCACTCCTAGGACTATAAATATTCTCTCATCTTTTGATGATGACATTTTCCAAATTATATATCACCAGGAAATAGCAATGGTAAAATATTAAAATGCATATAAAAAAACAAAACTGTAAAATAAGAAAATTCATATATCATTTAAATGATAGAGGAATTTCCTTATGATTCTCTATATACATACATCCTTATGTGTATGTATACATAAACACACACACACATTTTTATAGTCTTTTCTTTCATAGGCAAGATTTTTAGGACGAAAAAGCAACAGTTGAGAACTTTATAATACTTGCCACAATAATAACAACTCTTTTCTTTTTACCTACGTACAAAGTGAAAAGAAATAACTTAGGTTCATGTTCTTCTAGGGTACACTAGCCACCCCATAACTTTCTGAAACATTCAATCAGAAATAGAAGCAGCGGTGATTCAACTTAGCAAGAACTGACCTCTCTTTTGTCATGAAGTAATCTTAAAGAAAGCAAATCATCCAATAATTAATGGTTTCTCATTCAGGCACCAGGTCAGCAATTTTAAGGAGTTAATTGATACTATCAACCCCTGTACTTGATTGGTACTTTACTTCAACAACCCTGGATGGATAAAAGGCAAAGAAATACCACAAGGTATTTCTTTACAACACTGACTCATGGAAGCATCAGTTATACATCTCATCGCAATTCTTAGCAACAAACTTAACCGTTCTCATTGTACCAACTTATGAATAGGACTGAACCAACTTAAGAGCTGTAGTTTAGCACAAGCTTTGGGCAAAATCCTAATGACCCAAGTAGATTATGAATTGCTACATGCTATTTCTAGTTGTCAGGTGACTACATCACAGTTAACTGAAAGTATGTTGAAGGGAAATAGAGAAAAGGGAAATTGATACATGGAGAGAGAGAGAGAGAGAGGAGAAAGAGAAAGAGAGAGAGAGACTGCATCAAAAGACTGAAAATGGTTTGGCAAACAGCTAACTGTTATTCTGAAGTTCAAGGACAAGAGCATTTCTTGCCCATTGACTCTCTGACTCTCCAGCAAAACAAGAACCACTGAATGGAACTACCAGCTCTCTCTCTCTCTCTCTCTCTAATCAATTATCAAACTAATTTATACAGCAAGGTAACTAATGTTTGCCATTGAGTAAAACCTCTGTCTCTTTGTCTATCTCTCTCTGACCAACAGTCAATGATCTTTTCTGCTAACCTCAAATATCTGATGTTCTTCAGAAATAAATGAATGATATCACCTGCCAAGAGCAAATGAAAATACACACACACAAGCTTCATCTACCATTGTGTGTGTGTGTGTGTGTGTGTGTGTGTGTGTGTGTGTATAAGCTCCAAGTTCCAAGTTAGTCATTGCCTTAAGTTTACCAAAGTAGAAAGGATAGACTTTCTTTTTTTTCCGGTTAAATGCTAAGAACATTGGTTTCCTCAGTTGACCTTCTTCAAAAGACAGCCATAATGTAGTACACCACATATAAAATAACCTCTATCACCTCATTTTAGTGATGTGAGCAGTATCAAATAAACTCTGTTTTCGCTTTGAAAATGAAATGACATTTCACCTTATAGCGTCCTCATTCTCGTTAAATTTAAGTTCTGCTATACAGCATTATCACTAGATGAGATATTTTGCAATATTTCTCAATTTTTTTTTTTTCTTCTTCTTTAAATGAACTGTATGTTCTATCACATATTATCTTTTAAAAAATATATAATACCTTTAAGAAAAAAAAAAAAAAACTTTATATCTTATGAAGTTACAATTTAACATTAAAAGCTATCACTTTCAAAATTTAAGCAACTGCCAAAATGTAATAGTATATAAAACACTATGTGTAAGAAGAGAAATAGATGTGATGAGACATAAAATTTATCGCCTTCTTGCTTA
>NC_068998.1:6002587-6009830 GCF_001194135.2 Octopus bimaculoides | reverse complement strand
CAAACTGAAAAATAAATAAGATATGATACAAAAAGACTAAGTAATGTCTAAAGTATATATATATATATATATATATATATATATATATAAACCATTTTTAGCTTAGAGAAATTTTGGGGGGAAAAATAAAATACTTTCACCTATAGCTTAACAGCTCACAAATAAAAAAGAAATAAAATAAAATAAAAAATAAAAATTCCTCAAAGGAATTCAGTTTCCAGTTGATCATCTTTTATACACTCTAATGTGCGTGCTTCACTAATCAAAGGAGAAAGGTTCCAAGAGAAATAATACAAGACTTGTTATAGTTGAGTAATGTTTGTTTACTATTTGCGATTCCAATGTTTTATACTTGTCGATGGATTAAGTTTTGCTTTCTGTTTTTGTTTTTTTTTATGAGGTATGTAAGTAATTGATCGGTAGACACAGGATTTATCTGTTCAAATGTTAAAAGTATTGGGAGAACAGGAAGAGGAGGACAAAATACCAGAGTTGCTAATTTCATGACGTTCTTAAGAAATCCACCAGAAATGGTTTCTCGCATGTCTTTCAGAGGATATGACATACTTTTCCTTTTGACATTTTCTTCTTTTCTTTCTTGAAATCAAAAGAAATTCTTAGGAGGAAACAATCATGCAAATGAAGAAATTACCAAAACTAAATATTATGGCTAGGAACAGGCATGGCAGTAAGGTATGAAGTCAGCTTCCCAGCTACATGGCCTCAGGCTCAGTTTCACTGCATGGCATGTTGGGCAAGTGTCTTCTACTATAGCTCCAAACTGACCACAATCTTTTTTTAGTGGATTTGGTTGACAGATTAAAAGAAGCCCATCAAATATGTTTGGGTGAGTGCCTTATGTCCATGACCTTTTGTCATGTGTGATAGTTGTGTCTCCATTATCCAATTGGCATCATCTGTTTCCGGTCTTCCGTGGAAACATGCCTGGCCAAGGAGAAATATTACCTTGTTTGGAAACAGGTAAAGATTGGCAACAGGATGTAGGGCATCTGGTCAGTGAAAATCTATAGCATCTAATCTAAGCAAGCATGAAAAAATGAATGTTAAAAAAATAATGGAAGAATGCTTAAGACAACAGTTATCCACAGACATTTTACCATGTTCCTTTCCCCTACACAATGTGCCATGAACTATCTCTAAGAGACAGTGGTAATAAATAAAACTAACCAATAACGGTATCTTTTACATTTCATCCATTATGATAGCTGTGGCCTTTTACTCCTGTTCTTCCATTACTACAATGGCCTTTTACTCTGAAAACTTAATGACTCTGAATCAACCTATTTAGTACATATAGTAAAAACCTCTCCCTTATTCCCCATGCCCAACCGACCTCCAGTCGAGTGTAATAAACACCCTTGTTTATGTTTTCCAGTAATCTACTAACCTGCATCAACAGAACATTATCAACAGCACTAGCCTCACCCACATCTCCCGATAGTAGGAAAAGGACAAGTTCTAATAAGTTATAAAGAGAGTACTTCTTTCCTCTTTAAATGAATAAAATGAAACAAAAAAAAAAGGAGAAAAAAAAAAGAAAATGTAATTGGATCAATTCAGTTAATATATCACTGGTTATTTGTTTTATCAGCAATAAACCATGAAAAGCTGATCACTAGATTTAATGGTACTCTCAATATTGAGCCATAAAACAACCAGCTGAGCCAGGAAACATGGGTGCTGATTAGTTTTAAGTTAATGACATCAGTTGAACAACCGCTTAAACTTTTAGAATTTTTTTTTTCTTTTTATCTCATAAGCAAGAGTCTATCCTTGAAGGGATTGTGATGGTGTTACACCTACCAGTGTTTATTCACTGCAATACTTTATAGCTACTCCCTCATTCTCACAATCTATACTCTGCTGTAAAGGTTTAATAAAACCAAAATGTGTCCAGTGTCACCAACACACTTGCTCAAGCTCACTACCCCATTGTACACAGCCAGATTCAATTTCAATTTCAAAGTGGTCTTCCCTGCCATCAACTACACCATTCAAGCATTCAAGGGTAATTTCATTCGATCATTCTATAAGACAGTTCAACTCCCCATCATCCAAACAAAGAGTTAATGAAGCATGAACATCAAGTTCAACTCCTGCTGAGGTCAACTTTGCCTATCATCGGTTTGAAATTGACAAAATAAATGGATTTGGTAAATGGAAATTCAAAAAGGCCCATCATATATATTTATGTGTATGTAATATGAGTGTGAGTGAACATGAGTATGTTTGTATCTTCTTGTCTTGACATCACATGATAGTTGTCAGTGAATGTTACTGATATGCGAAATCATTTATTTCCAATATTCTTTGAAAACCTATCTGGCCATGTGGAAATATTACCTTGCTTGGAAACAGGTGAGGGTCGGTGTTAAAATGGGAATCCAAAAGTAGAAAACCTGCCACAATAAACTGTCCCATCCATGCAAGCATGGAAAAATGGATGCTAAAATGATGATGAGGAGGATGATTGTGATTTCTGGTTAAATACATTAAATTTCATTTAATTTTTAAAATAATGAAGAATTTAGTCAACTTTGTTTCGAACAAATTAACATGCAATCTTGAAAGTTTTAACTGACACCTCTTTAAAATGCAATGTTTAATCAGAGCCAAGGGTGGTCTCAGGAGGGTCAGTGTGAAAAGGGTTAAGAGATAACAAAGCCATGACTATAGAAAGGTTAGGACCCATTACTATATGGTTAGAACTTCAATGTCCGTAATAAACCAACAACAAGGACTCCAACACAAGGACTTGTTACATAGTGGTGGCTTGCATGCCTCAATGATTCTGAGAGACATGTCAGCAGAGAGCAAGCTACTGGTAGGACCTCACATGCTCAACATGTCAAAGAATGGAAACCAGTCGAATAATGGACTACCTTTTTCTTTCCCCGGGGATAAAAAATGTCTGTATAGGGTCAACACTCTACCTAGAGAAAAGGCAAAGTTACAGAAGCATTGATGACAATTCAAAACAATCGAGACCAGTAAGAGGACCACTCGGAGTCGAGAGCAGTGGACAAGTCAATGGCTTATGCTTCACGGGGAGTGAGAGCTTATAATGATTGGGACTGCTGCATGTAACAGCCATTATACAAAGCTACCAGCAACAGAGAGTAATAGCCACTACAGATGCTACAAAAACTTTGGGGCATGAAATAAATTATAAAATGGAAATGCAATGGACAGATATACTTAGAAAACTGGACAAGAACTGAACCTACTAATTTAATTGAGAAAAACTGCAGATTATTCCATGTTGTGTGTCGTGGAAATATGAACTAATATCCATGCAAACAAACCTAGTTGACTACACAGAAAATATTTAAAAGCAACCAAAAAAAAAAAAAAAGAATATGGCAATGAAATCCTTTAAGCTAAAAAAGCAATCCGTAACTACAAACTTGCATGTACATGTACACAGATGAAGGTAGGTCGGAAACAAATAGATAAAGATAAATAGATGAAGAAACTGGTAAAATAATGGCAAAAGTAACTCCACTTTTTTTTTTTTTTTTTTTTTTTTTTTTTTCTGTTTTAGAACAAGATAAATCTCAGTAAGAATTACAACCTGAACTAATATAAATCACCAAGATCTGAATGATTGTGTTTCAGCTCAGCTGAAATGAAATGTAATGGTAGCATTTCTTTGTATCCTCTTGAGGATTGTGAAGGTGATGGAAATTAGATATGGCTAGCTTTACTACTTCCATATCAGATTTTCACCAAACACAGATACACACAGAATAAGCAATGAACCATCTTTCTTTGAACAGAGATGTGGGAGGATGGAGGGAAGTCGGGGGTCAGAGAGGATGGAATGGAGAAAATAACAATGTTAGAATAAAATGAAAAAAAAGATTAGGTTTTGAGATTAAGCATGAATTCAAAATCTCCAGAATCCCTTTTTCTCTCTCTAAAACTACTACATAAGAATATTTCCATCAACTCTTCAAGAACAAAGAGAAATAACACGAAAAAATAAAGGACCAACTAAATCCAAAATAAGGGACCACTTTTTGAATTCCTAACAGATTTTCATGTACTAATTTCTAACAAGGCTCACAGATAATGGTTGTAAAGCTGGGAATGAAAACAAGGTATAGTTGTGTCTATGCTGTCTGCCTTACTTCTTTCTCCAAAGGCATCCAATGGCAAGTAAAATGATAGAGCTCCAACCCAAAACCTAAACCTAATATATTACATGCTAAGCTTAACAGCTTACCTCTAATCACGATAACTTTCACTGACGAACACTTAAACCAGTGTAAATGATAACAGGTTTAAAGAAGCCCAAACACTTGTAGAATCTAGTACTGAAAGAAATCTGAAAGTTTAAACTGTCCTCATCTATTACTACATATAGGTGGCAAGTTAAGCTATCATGTGAAAGCAACACATCAGTTACTGAAAGACAAAATATAAGTACCATTTACAGATTCTCTGAAGGTGTAAACAAAACTCAAGTTAGTCTAGAGGCATTTCTAGACCCTCATCAACATGGGGACTACTATTTTAGATGAGATAAAAGAACCAAGACATTCATGTTCTGTTTTTTCTTTCCTTTTTTCTGAAAGGCTTTAGTGACAACATAAGTCAAGAGAAACGACTACGAGCAGGAATTAAAAACCTGGTCATAGTCTGGGTAAGAAAAATAAAAATTTTAAAAAAACTAAAGCAACGTTCCCATATATCAAGTCTTATATCTCTCATTTCCTTCTGGTGAGTGAATATTCACACATTTCCTGAGCTGAGAACTAGTGAAGAGTGCTTCACAGAGCTTTAAGTAGTGAAAACTATGCACCAGGATGTATTTCAAACCTAATCTACTTAAAACAGAACTTTAGCTTCATAGGACTTTCATTAATTAATTTATTTATTCATTTGCTCATCGAATTTCCTTTTTGTTGTTATTATTATTATTACCATTTTCTCTTCTTAAATCATTCCATTCTATGTAAACCCCCACACTTTATATCATTCCCCCTCATCCATTGCCTTGGCAGAAAATAAAAATCATCATCGTTATTACTACAACTACTGTTTTTTTGTTTTTTTTTTATTTTTCATGTTATTTAATGACAAACAAGAGGAATTAGAATCAGCAAGCGTTAAGGAATCAGATTAAATTTTTAATAGAAAGAAAACTCTTTCGAGCAAAATCCTCATCATCATCTCAACCGATATAGTCATAAATGGTAATGGTGGTAGAGTGACTGAGTGGCTCAGAAGGTAAGCGTCAGTCTCGATAGTTTGAGATGACAAGTCTGTAGTGTGTTCTCTGAAACCCTCTGTTCTACCGTCTGTGAATTAGCGAAACAACAGTGGACGGAATGAGATGATTTGGCACAGCTGTTTAGATGCTGATTATCTGGCAAAGCTGACCGGACATTCGGCCTATTTTAGGAACAGTATGTTTTGGGTACTGGAAGCAAACGATGCACATACATGCATGCAGAAATATATACATATAAATAAGAGAGTGAGAGAAAGAGAGCAGGAGAGAAAGAGAGAGACAGACAGACATACATGCTCACATATAAAAACAAAGAACGAGAGGAATATCAAAATGACAAACAAGTCAGTGTCATATCAGTGACACCAAACAGGTGGTGTTGAATCAGGGGTGCCAAATAGGTGCTACCAAAACAGCTGCACCAAAATTTGTCATATCCCAACAGAAAATTTCCACTCAATCTAAAATATCTAAACTCATTTCATCATCCAACCATTGAAGAAATCATAAGAAGTCATCAATTCTGGCAGACAGTTGCACATAACCCAACATATACTTCAAGGACCCTGAGTGAGCAGCCAACACCAGTGTATTCGTTTAAGCCTAAATTCAAGTGGCAGTCTGAATTTGGTAAGTAGTTGAGATAAAATTTCTAAATGACAGCCAACACTTCTGCAAGACTCACTCTTAACATGAAATACGCAATGACAACTCAAACCTGAGTGAATCATAATGAAAATAAACTTCAACCTAAAGAATATATTTGAGAAGATCTGCTTAATTTGGAAAGTAAATTGTACAATTAACATTAATCATCATTTATCAAACCCTGAACATTATTGTCTTGAATCATAAGACTCATAGAGCCGGTTACCTGATTTCCACGGCATACAAGTGACTGAGACATAACACTACCCTTGAACAGGATGTCAGTCTGTCGCACGATTACTCATTGGGCGGTGTGAAATTGTTTTTTGCTCAAGGACACCCCCTACACCAAAGCTATGCGCCTATATTTGAAAGGTACATCCTACTTACAATATAGTGTAACAAATACTATCAACTCAACTAAATCATTGAAGGATTCTGTCATTGCTCTGAAAGTTTCTTTCATAGCCCAGAAAAGAAGTAGATGACTACTAGCCAAACAAGGTTGGTTCTACATCTAGTTGAAGCCATCATCAACATGTGCTGGAGTCACAAGTGATTCAAGTGCTACAACATGCACCCATGTCCCAGCGACTTGAGGTCTAAATAATAAGGATTCTAAAGGACATGTGGGACAAAACCATTCTCGTTATTATATAGAAGGAAGCTCTGAGCTATGAAATGCATGAAGCACTTCATAAACCAAGTCGACAGCCCAGTTCCATTTGCCATCTTAATTCACTTACACCTACAGGAGATGCGAGAATACCTTAGGTCATATACCCCAAAGAAATTAATTATGTTAATGATTACTGACAGAGACTCCTGATTAAGAAAAACTAAACAATCATAGGACTTGTAAAAAAAAATAATGAAGAGAATGTGCATGTGGGTATATATGCATAATGGATCATTTTATTTACATAAGACATGACAAATGTATATTACATTTGTTATTATAGTAACATAGAATTCAGCACCTACAACCTTTGAACAAAAACTGGGGGGAACAGATACACTATAGAATAGTGGTGATACTTTGTTGTTAGAAAAGAGGGCATGATAAAATATACCAAATACATGCTGTAGTCGGGATAGAGAAGATATCTAGCAACAGGAAATGTCGAACATATGAACTTACAAAACAACAAAGTTAGTCACTTTGTTCTTATCAGGATGATGTAAGACTGCAGGGGGTTGCGAGACAAGGGGGCCACTGCGGGTTGCGAGACAAGGGGCCACTGCGGGTTGCTAGACAAGGGGCCACTGCGGGTTGCTAGACAAGGGGCCACTGCGGGTTGCTAGACAAGGGGCCACTGCGGGTTGCTAGACAAG
>NC_068998.1:5977029-6001824 GCF_001194135.2 Octopus bimaculoides | reverse complement strand
AAGACCAATTCCCCCAAAAAGCTGGTACTAATTATGAGAAGTGTTGAATGCTACATCATGCAAACAGAAAAAAAATAAATAAATAAATAAATGCCATTCATCCATGAGCATTCCTTAAATGAAATATTTCTCCAAGATTTTGGAAAATTTTGTATCACAAAGGCGATTCAGATTTAGTTAAAAAAAAAAAAATGACAAACATTGTAATAAAGTTACAACCAGATTTCACAAAAATGCTGAAATTATTTCTCTTGAATGTTATGGAGTTACCTTCCATAGTAACATGCCAATTGATATTCTGAATAATACATAACATATGATGTAAGACCACTTCCTGGTCTTTGACACAATTTAAAAAGTAGCCCTGCTCCACCCCCACAGCACAATTTATCCCTTTTTAGAAACAAACATCACTTTCATGATTTTCTCATTTTTTTCCCCAACTGACAAGTATAACAGGTATTATTCTTATATAGAAACAAACTTATCTCCATCACAATGCATCCAACTTTCTCACTGTCAACTGAAATCAACGACTGGCAGATACCAAGCTGGGCCTTCCACCTTATTGAGTCTCATTTATCATGGGTGTGAGCTGTTTTTATACCAACTGCTGTCACCCTTATACAATGCCACACCTAATTTACGCAGAGAGGCAATATATATTGAAATACCAATTACTGCTAGTACATATGTTACATTGCTAATCTATAATATCTAAAATTGATATAGAAATTATAGAGTTGTAACAATACTCATGTATGTTTTTCTTTTTTGCTGATGCATGTTGGAAATTGAAGCAAAATAAAGATTAAAAGCAGGCTTCACACACCAGTGAGCACTATGATATGCTTATGGTTGTTGTGACAATAGACTAATTGGTAGGTTTCTGGGAAATGAAGGGAAGTATTGACTACTAAAGCTAGGTTTTATAGAAATAAGTTCAATAACTGAATCCTGAGGGGAAAAATCTGGCATGGATTTTCAGGTAAAGAATATAAAAAAAAATCATCTCAGAGAAGTTTCTAAACTCTTGATGTTTCTTCAAAATACTTCAGCAACCTCTTGAACACACACATATATACATATATATATACATACGTGCATACACAAGCGCACACATTTTTCGTTTTTACTAATTGCAGTCACTGGAATGTAGACAAGTTGGGGTAACATACTAAAGGGTTTCAGTTATGCTAACTATACTGACAAAAAATTTCAATTTAGCACTCTAGAATTTGACATCTTTGTTTTATACTACTTCATTTTTTTTTTAAATTCATTTTAATTATGAACAGAATAGGAAATATATGATTACACCTCCCACCCCTTACTGCTGGCGCCATCAATTTTCCCCATTGTCTTTTAGTATTAAAGGAAAAAAACAACAAAACAAACAAATTAGTTTGTTTTCAGTGTCAAGTATATCTTGTCTATTAAATTAATTGTTGAAAATGAGCTATTTTGTGACATTTTATCTTTTGAAAGGGTAAAAAAAAAAAAAAAAGAAAGAAAAACAAAGCATTCTGCCTTTCTCTCCTTCATTCATTCCTCCTGCCAGTCCAAAAGTAAAAGGAATTTTAAGAGACTTCAGACCAAATTCTATATGAAATGCTTAAAAAAAAAAAAAAAAAAATTATTTAAAAAAAATTCACGTTTCCCTCCACCAGTTTGGAATCAGAGAAAGTGAAGAGAAAGAAAGAAAAATCTCGGGATTACAGACATTTCAAGAAGTAAAATATTTCTAGTAATTATGGAATAATATTCACAATTTTGGAGGTGTACTTGCGAGGTAAGAAGTGATTGGATCTGAGATCGTGTGTGGAAACTAAAATGATTACAGTGTGGAAGACACATATTAGCCATTCAAAAACTCATACGCAAAGACTGCAACAGTCACAGTGAAACTGTGTCAGTGACCAGGTTGCAGATGGTGTGAAGAAAATTCTGACACCAAATAAATGCTTAAATGAAGTTAACACTGTGTGTGTTTTTGAATGGTTGGTATCTTCTACAGTGTAATATTCACAATGCAATCTCAAAAGAGATGGGCTGACCTTGCTAGGGGAAGGGGAATGAAACAGAAAAAAAAAGCGTATAAAAAAAAAAAGGATAAAAAAGACTTACACCAGATATTGCAGTATGACTCTATAATTTCTTGATTAATTCTCCGTAAGAATGAGATATTCGGAAAATAACGGTACTTCTTATTTTTTCCAACCAAAAACCATTTTACGTTTGGCTAGATTATAGAGAAAAATGTACACACTAAAACTGTTGTTTTCTAGAAGGTTACAGAAGTATGGTAACTTAACGCTTGGTATCTAGTGGAAAAGCAGAAGTCGATGATAATGGTGAATTTAATACTTACACGACATAAGCTATAAGTACAGTTGCATGCACCATGATTGTAATATAACTTTATCATCTTTAAGCCATTTTTAATTTCTACATCTTTGAAAACAACTCGGCATGTTTATAGATAGAAAGAAAACAATTAGAAAGATAGAATTTTCGATCACTCGTATGGCCATCATCAAGAAGATTTTGTCAATATTAAATACATGAATCTAACTCCTCACATAAGTTCATTCTATTTGTATAGTATATGAGAAGATAGTTTCAAGACAGATTTTGTTACAACAAAAATAGATAAAAATATATTGTTGTGTTCAAGCAATTTTAGAATAAAGAATATTAAAAGGTGTGTGTTCAATCAACTACGCAACAGATGTTTCACAAATTTTAGGAGTGTAGCATATAGATGGCTAGACTGAAAGTAAGAACCGACAGTTAACTTCTTTACTCAAGCTTCGATTTTGATACGTTTAAGTGTGTGTGTGAAATGCTGACGAGAAAACAGCCGCATAATTAGTATCAATCTAAATTCATTAGAAATAGAAATTATTAGTACTATGTCTACAAAACTAATGATCTGAGTTAAGAATTTTGGATGAGGAATTGAAAATCAAAAAAAAATTAATAATTTATATTAAATATTCTGAAAAAAGGATTTGGTGAAATAATTTCAAGAAATGTTTTTTTTTTTAAATAAATTTATAATTTCAAAAGAAAAAAAATTGATCTTCATTACGTTTTTTCTTTTTCTTTTTCTTTTTTTTTTTAAATAGCAATAGTAATCTGGCAAAAAAATTTATTGCAGACAATCAAAATGAAGATTAATTAGGATTAAACTTTTTTTTTCTTTTCTTTTTTTTTTAAGAGAAAGAACACACAACTGGCTACAATATGATTACTTTTGGCAACATTTCTTTTTTTTTTTTTTTTTTTTTTTTTTTTTTTTTTTTGCTTTTGTGAATTTTTGTTGTATTTTTTTTCCCCAACCTGAAATTCATATATACATTTATCTAAACAGTGTAATTATTATAATCACATTACACTGCTTATAGACAAGGAGAAAACAAACGAAAACAAAACAAAAAAAAAATTAGAAAAACAAAATGCCAATACTGCAAATAGAAAGCAATAAAAAAAAAATGCAAATATAAATATCCAAAAGTGATTAATGTCAAAAATTAGTAACAAAAGAAAAAAAAAACATTGAAGGAGTAAAGAAATGGGTAGAATTTAGAATCTTAAAGAAAATCCAAGCATTACCTTCTTCAACAGTGGCATCCAATTGTTTCACCTTTCTGTGTACATCCTCCATGCGAGACTGCAAGTGGTTAAGTCTGTTGTACACAGAAGAGGCTTCTGAAAACAGCTCAGTGAACAGGTCCTCAGCATGTTTGCTCAAGCTGCTCAACTGGCGAATAGTATTAGCTAGTGTGTTGTTTGCTACACATTCTAACTCATTCCTTACACCTGGGTGTACCCCTACATTACTCACATGGACTGGCTCGACTATACGCTTTATCAAAGGCATCTTTCACTCACAGACCTGAAAGAAAAGAAAAAGAAAGCACAGTTTAATAGCCATCTGTGTTTTTTTGTACTTAACGCAAACACATCATGAAAATCCAAATAAATGCAGCAATTGTACAGACATATCTCTTATGGACATACTGTGTTTAACAACACAAATATATTGGTATCATGAAAATTGCCCAGCAGTGGGGCTAAGAATACTAGACACATTTCTGCCTCATTGGGCTTCATCAGTAGCATATACCCACTGGCACCCATATGCTAATATACCAAGAACAAAAGAAAAAAAAAATCATCACTCTTCTCTCCCAAAGGTTTAGGATCGTAATTTCAAAACAATTATTTAAAGTGCAAGCATGAAGACTATGTGTCTCTCAATGCTTCTACCTTAGTGTTGTAAATGTAAACGAGATTCTTGTAGTGATTAAAGCATTGAATATGGATGGATAAGAATCAGTAGGCTACCTTAATGTAGTAGGTAGCACATCTGTCCGGATTAAAGAAGATAAATAGTTCACATCTACCAAGCAACTTTTCCATCCTTTTTGCCATCCAGGGATTTTTAAAAACAATGTATAATAAGCTATTATTTAGTACTGATGTCACTTCAGCATACATTATTAATAATACTTTGTGCTATAAGCACAGGACCTGAAATTTGGGGGGAGAGGGGCTAGTTGATTACATTGACCCCAGTGCTCAATGACCCCGAAAAGATGAAAGACAAAGTTGTCCATGGTAGAATTTGAACTCAGAACATAACAAAATGCCACTAAGCACTTTGATTAATATGCTGCTCATATTCATATTACATATTTTTCAATATTTCTACATTTGCATTACAAATGATTAATTTTTTTTTCCAAGCAGATATTCATCATTTCTCAATCAAAATACTTCTTCAAGTAATAACTGTTTCATCCATCAAGCCATTTATCCCCCTCTTAATACCAATAGTTTACTGTCTGTCTTGAATGCATCAAATTAAATTTCCAATTTATTTAAGCTCAACCTGTCTCTTAAGATCACAACACGGGACATTTCAGCAGAGATCAATCCTGTTACAAATATTCAGATCAGATCTACCCTCAATCCCCCCTCTACTAATGTTCTGTTTTTTTTTTTGTGTGCATGTTCTACATGAATATCACCGGAGATGGCCTGCAAAGGTTATGAGCATGGCAATGCCCCACCACCACCACTCCTGATAGAATTTAAAACAAAAAGGGGAAACAAAAATTCTGCAGATCACAGTATGAACTTAAATATCTGACCAAACTATCTAAACTGCAGGAAAAGAAACAGAAAGACGTTAAACAGGTTCACTCGAAGCTGTGTGATCAAGAAGTTTTCAGGTAGTCCCATTATGTAGCACTTGAGACAAAGGTTTGCTGTTATAATTCTGGGCTGAGTAATGCATTGTGAATGAATTTTGTAGACAGAAATTGCACAGAGGCCCTATGTATGTGTGGTATGTATGTGCAAACAGCCATGCACACTTGTGTTTGGCCTCTCACCACTTGACAAACTGGTATAGATTTTTATGTCTCAGTAACTTAGCGGTTCACCAAAATAGAGACTAGAGTCAATTGATTGAACACCCTTCAAGGTGGTGCCCCAGTATGGCCACAAACCAATGACTGAAACAAATAAGAGAATAGATGGTTTGTTGAATAAAGTTTCAGCTGAAATCAAGAGAGAGTCTAGCAAAAAAGAAAAACTGAGATACAAGAGGAGACGAAGAAACAGAGGAGTAGAAACTGAATGTGTACAGAAGAGCAAAAGTGGATGAACAAAACAGCTTCAGACGAAACTATAGCAGTACAAACACTAATTTAATAGTAATTTTTGTAGACTGACCAACGTAATTCAGATATTTTGGTTGCCAAAACTATATTTAGTGTTTTGTTTCAACAGCCAAGATGTCCTTTGCATTGACAATCAGTTAATGGTGATCACCTTAACAAATGACTACTAGATTTGAACATCATGAGCCAACAAAAGAGCTCCAACATGGTCACTTAATCAGATATAGCAACTAAATCCACCTTAAATCACAGCCTACCATCCAATCAAGATATACTATGTCAGAATAAAAGACAAAATGGCTATAAAGGCAATGTTTCTGATCATTGTTCTACTTCATCAGAATGAACATGGAGACTGAAAGAATAACACAAATCATTTAATAATAGATAATTATTACGCCCACAATTTTATTCACGCACGCATGTGCATGCGGTTCCAATGAGTATATTTCGTATAGAAGGTCACACATGTCTATTTTTCTATGATGGTAGCAGGGGTTAAATTATTCTCAGCCATTTACATGAACTACTGTCAAATGTGACCAGATGGTTTTAATTAGTTCCAAATGTTAACCACTGAATTTATCGTGACCTAAATACTCAAGCACAGAGGCTTGAGATGGGGAGCTAAGTGAAATTTTGAAGAGTTGTGGAAACAACGAAGCCATTTGTGAATCCGCATTCGAAGCTGCTAAAAGGGCCATGTGGTCCATACGCAGGACCAAATTTTAAATCATGATTAAATACATATGGATATGACCCTTGGGAAACAAGTGAAGAAAACAGTATTGACCAAGTTTATCTTGCCCCTCATAATGTAACCGTCAACACAACCTTTTAGCATACAAGATCAACATGGCTGACACACTGTTATGCCTACACTCAACAAACCAACAAGGTTTAGGCCCAGAACAGTCTGAATCATTCCATATATAAGTTACTGATCTAATTATGGAATTAGCTTACTATCATTCTATTAAGACTGCTCCATAACAACATTTAATGACATTCTTAAAAGTTTACAAATATATGGCTATGATTAACCAATTATTTTATCTCACATAATCAAACATCAAATCTGGAAGTGAATTAAACAACGTAGAGGAGATTTGGAAAAAAAAACAAAAATGATCCAGAAATAGTATTCCCCCACCTTTCTTTCTTTCTTGACTTACATCTTTCTCTCTCTCTCACACACACAATATATGTATGTGTATATATATATATATATATATATATATATATATGTATATATATACTCTTTAACTTAATTTCTGGGTTCTCAATAACTGAAAGGGTTTGCTAATTCATATATTCATAAGGCTCTGTAGTTAAGTAGTTTGCTTCACAATCATGTGGGTTTCAGGGGCAGCCCCTCAAGTGTCTTCTACTGTAGTCCCATACCAATCAAGTTAAGAATAACAAACATAAAAGACTATAAACTCAAAAATTGCCTGAAATCTCCACCTTCACGCAAGTGCACACCTGACATTATTCAGATAAAACACATTTGCTCTGGAATTCCTAGCTCACCCCAAGATTAATACTGTGTTGAATTTTGCAAATTTGAACATTTCCATATGAATTGGTTATTCTTTTGAACCTTTTTCCATGAGCCAACCAGGAATAGACCAAGAACAAGATGGTTACAAAATGTCTATAATCTCAGTTGGTTATGCTTGGGAATCCAGGCCAGAAAGTTTAATGACTGCTTCTTCTGATAGGATCCTATAGAGGAGATGACCAAGGACTCTATCCTCCGAGGAAGAAAATGGAGAAAATGGATGGATGGATAGATCATACAAACTGCAAATAATGAAAATGAAAAAAAAAAAAAAAAAAAAAAAAAAAACTTTACAGGTAGATGCCTCCCCACTTTTTTTTTTTTTTGAGAAAGGGACATCACAACTACAAAAGCCCAGGATCAAATCATGTCCTAACAAATGAACCCATGATAAATGTGTGTGTAAATACAAAAACTAAACCCTTATAGGAATCCATACAAGGTTACCAATGTATTTTATTTAACTCCTCCAAAATCTTATATAAAAGAATAAAGCTTTAAATATATTAGCAATCAATAAGGACAGTTACAAGCATTGATAGATTATTGATGGTGTGCATTGTCATTTCGTTCCAGGTGAGTCCTGACTATGCAGACTTACAGTCAAAGAAATTCATTCCAACAGTAATCATCCCATTTTTTCAAGCATAATTCATCAAAAATTATTACATTGTCCAATGTAATGTCTCACATACAAAATGTCTTAAAAAGCTAGAGAGTGATTTGAGGATGATTTGGTTGTTATTTCTAGCAGACTAAGGACATAGTGCATTTAGCTACAGGCCCCAGAGATAAGCACAGTTAATAGTGAATCTTCTCGAAGTGTTGAAGGTTTAGTATTTAACTGGAGACATATAGAAAGGGGAAAGAAACATGGAGTAGCAGCTTAAGAAAGAGCACAATGGCTGCAGTAAAGGAGAGAGAGAGAGAGAAAAAGAGAGAGAGAAAGAAAGAGAGAAAGATAGAGAGAAAGAGAGAGAGATAAGCCAGATAATTCAGAAGCTAAGAAACTATAATAGCATTAATAATCTAATATTTATCTACCAATCTTAAAAATAATCATCAACTACCTTGCTTAGTTAAAAACATATATACTTATATAACAAAGTATTAAGGAAGAATAAAGAAAACACTGATGGTAAAATTAGATTTTACAGAAGAATAGTGAATACAAGGATACAAAATTAGCATAGCAATATGAGCAGATATTCTAACAAAGACCTTACTGTTTCAAGTAATTCAAATTGACATTAACTGCTGTACTTCTTACTAATGTCAGAGAGGAAATCACATTAAACTTTTAGTAAATAAAACTTCTTTCAGTAGATATGAAATATGGAATCCATAATTAAAAGTAATTTTGATGGTGCAATGACTTAGAAGAGAACGCATTTCAGAAAAATGGTGAAGTTTTATTTTAGCAAGTATTTCTAATCACACCCACCTTGTATTCCAATCTGTGATGAGATGGTATACGGTGTCACTAGTAGAGCAAAAATGATACTGAACGGTGTTTAAAAAGAGAAAATTTTAAAAAATTAAATTAGATAATGTGGTTCTAGATAAAGTAGGTTTCATTCCTTGATTATTATAGCTGAAACTTCTTTGATCATAGATCTGCTGGGATAAGTCTGACCTGGGGCTAAACAACAACTTCAGATTTACTCTTAACAAAATTATTAACCCTTGCAGTATTTACAGTTATTTTAAGTTCCAAGTTCAAATCCCACTGAAGTCAACTTTTTTTTCCTTCTACAGTTGATGAAATAAAGTACTAGTCAAGTACTGAAACCCTTTCCCAAAATTTCAGGTTTTGAGCCTATACCAGAGACCATTATTAATGCCCTGAATTTTCATGAGCTATCTCAGAATAAGGGTTTAGGAGGGGGTGTAAGTTCTTCAATCTGAATACAACACAGACTTGGGTTTTTTGACAACTTGTTGATTAAGTAACAATGGCAAAAATACCACCAGTGTGTCCGATGATTGAATATATTAAGTCATACTCGACTTCAATATATTTAATAACATATGTAAAAGGGGAGGAGGTAGTAGCATGTCACTATATTAAAATACAAATATATATAAAAGACTATAGAACAAGGTGTAGCCCACAGCATTGCCATTGTCTGTCAAGCCATCCAACCTATGCCAGTATGGAAAATGGACATTAAATGATGGTGTGTGTCCTAAAGTGCCAACACATGAAACACCTGGACCTTGAGTCACTCTTTTACTTCTGCTAAATATTAATAAATACCATATATCATCATCATCATCATCGTTTAACGTCCGCTTTCCATGCTAGCATGGGTTGGATGATTTGACTGAGGACTGGTGAACCGGATGGCTGCACCAGGCTCCAATCTGATCTGGCAGAGTTTCTACAGCTGGACGCCCTTCCTATATATAGATATAAATTGAACAAACGATTTATATATGCTGGATATGATAAAAGAATGTAACTGGTTGTGAGGCACTATATGCTGGAGAAGAGTCATTTAAGCCGAGCAAGAATGGAGAAACAGACGTAAAATCATCACCATCATATATATATATATATATATATATAGTATAGTAGAAAATACTTTCAGGAAAGAGTCTTTAGTAAATATTTTCATGACAAAAGGGAAAACAAAAAGCACCGAAAAACCAATGCAAATGACTAGAAGATTATACAAAATAACTGAGACCAAATTCAGTTACAAGACTTCAAAATATAATCCAATCCCAATCATCTTGGCATTAGAAAATTCGGTTAATTTTGCAAGAACTACAAAACATGCTTTTGTTTAAATTAACCAAAAAAGAACAAAATAACATAAAAAGTTAAACACTATTATTTTGAGACATTTAAAAGTAAAAAAAAAAAAGAAAGAAAGCAACAAGGTTTTGCTTTTCTAAGAGAGCTATAATTACACAAAGTCTGGCCAAGTACATGCATCCATTCGGTACTGAGCAGTTTTTAATGTTGAAACTAACTTTTCTTAAAAGTTAATTTTTGCCAGCAGAGTAAAATTAGTCAGTTTAATTACTGTAGAGGTCTTTTTGAGACAAATTAATAAATGTCTCCACAAGCAACTTATGGAGATAATTTGTACATGGAGGAAAGTACAACTCTGACATTAAAGCTGTGTTGAAACAACAGCGAAGGCTGCACCAACTCATGATCTAAATTAACTTTACAGCTCAGTCTAATCAGAAAATTGTATTCTGAGACTATCATGAACAGCAGCAGCCTATAATGATTCATTTCTATGCCCCAATTATTGCCATTCCCTTCACTCTTACTAAAACTGGTACTGTAGGATTATTAAACTAATATTATTACTGGGCCTCACTTAGCTTTTCATCCTTTTAGCCAACCACAAAATATGAAGCTTTGCAAGTATGTTAGAAATAATTTTCATCATTGTTATTAATAAAATAAATACAGGAATGACTGCATAGATAGAAGTTTGCTTCATAATCACAGTTTCAAGTTCAGTCCTACTGTGTGACGCTATGGGCATGTCTTTTACTATAACCTGAAGTTGTTCAATGCCTTATGAATGAAAGTGGGTATACAACTAGTGGACAAAACTCCTTCATATATGTGTTCATGTCCCCACAAGCCTGCATGCATGTGTGATTGTGTTTTCATATTCTCACAAGCATGTGTGTGCATATACATGTGTGTTTTCATATCCCTACAAGTATGCGTGTGCATATGCTTGTGTTTACATTTGTCTCATGACTTAGAGGTTCAACAAATACCAGACTTAATAAGCATTGGGGTTGATATGATCAACTAAACCCTTGTATGTGGTACCCCAGTTCAGTGAGGCCACAGTCCAATGAGTAAAACCAATTAACAAATAATACTGGTATTGATGGCAGTGACTAATCCATCTCCACTCCCAAATTCCAGGTTTGTGCACATTCTAGAAACAATTTTTCTTCTTTAACTCTTTTACTTGTATCAGTCTACAGCCATGCTGGAGCACTACCTTGAAGGATGATGTTAGTTGAACAAATCAACCCTAATACTTATTCTATCAGTCTTTTTTGCCAAACTGCTAGGTTACAGTAACATAAACACACCAACACCAGTTGTCAAGTGGCGACAGACAGACACACACACAAACATATATATATACAACAGTTCTCTTACATTTCTACCAACCAAATCCACTCTCAAGACTTTAGTTGGCCCTGAGGCTATAGAAGACACTTGTCCAAAGTATCATGCAGTCAGACTGAACCCAGAACTATGTGGTCGGGAAGCAAGCTTCTTACCACATAGCCACGTTGGACAAATAAGTATCTTTCTTTAAAGGGACTTAATTTACTAAATTATCTTATTTAATTTGAATGAATAAAAAGATAAAACAGCTGACAATATGAACACCAAACTACTCACATTAAAGCATTTAATTATGCTTACGAGTGTTTGTGTCTAAAACCTCCATCATATTAAGAATTATAAACTTAACACTGTACATACATAGACATCTTAATTAAATTAAGAGCAATTAAGAAAAAAAATACACCTGTTTTATAGCATGTTGTAAGTTTAATTACTGTTAGCTACTTTTGGCACAGCAGAATTCCAGCCAATGAAAAAAAAAAAATGATTAAAACATACTTCATACATTGCAATTAATAAACTAAGAATGTTATTTTCCTTCTACAAACAATATTAAATAATATATGTCTGTAATCAAACACTTGAAAGGAAAAACTAGCAACTAAACACCTACACAAGAATCCAACCATGCATCTGGAATTTTGCTGAGGGGAGGGAACTTCTTTTTTTTTTTTTAAACATCATAGTAGCAGCACTCGGTTTGTCTTCATTCAACTAAACAAATATTCTATTAACACCAGCACCAAACCTTTCCATTAAAATATATCCATCGCATATTTCCCAATATGCATTCTCTAAGAGCTAGGTCCCTCTGACAAGTAATGTGCACATGCACACACACATTACTTGTCACAAGGAGCTAGCTCACGGGGCTCAGATGGCCAAATGGCTATTCAGCTGCCTGGGCCTGATAAGATAGGTTCCTGTGAGGAATCTATAAAACTAAGTTACGTGTGGTCAAATCAAGCTGTTTAAAGTAATAATATATTTAACCCCCACTAAATGTGTTGAGTGCCCCTTTCTTTCATTTCTCCACTCACTCATTATATTCTGTTTATTTGATC
Organism: Octopus bimaculoides; assembly: GCF_001194135.2. Lineage (NCBI taxonomy): Eukaryota > Metazoa > Mollusca > Cephalopoda > Octopoda > Octopodidae > Octopus > Octopus bimaculoides. The sequence goes on along the minus strand of NC_068998.1, from coordinate 5,989,371 downwards.
AACATCTATTTTTCCATGCTGGCATGGTTTGGAAGGAAATTGATTTTGAGGCAAGATGTTGTTCGTGTTGCCAACCTACTTTCCAAGAAAGGAATTTTTATATTCCACAGGTTTGCAAAAACACAGAGCAACCACCAGTCATCAAGTCAACAAGGAATGTCAACATCAGCACCACTTCTTATGCAGTAACAAACAAAATGTAAACATTCATGCATATATATGGGGGGGGGGGCTCAATTCAGTTTGCTCTACCAAATTCACAAACAATGTATTCCTCAGACAAAAGCAATAGCAGAAGATCTTTGCCCAAGGTGCCATGAAATGGGACTGAACCTGGAACCACATTGTCGTACAGCAAACTTCTTAAGAAGCACACAGCAATGTCAATTGATACACATTTTAAACGGTATTTATTTGCAAACAAATCAAAATTAAATATGAAGCTGCTGGCAAAAATCAAATCAATAACCCCTATGTATTGATTATATGGATCTTAGGGTCAATTTTTATTTATACATCAATCCACATTAGGATAGTTTACTAGGTTAGCCCAAGCTAAATTGCTAAGAAAGTTCTATATGAAATCAACAGTCAATCCATGTTGAGGTGAAAGTTTAATAATTATGATAAACACAATTTTATATCATTTGTTGCCAACATACATTTCACCACTGCAATTATTTTCAACCTTTGCACTGGATGTCTCAAGTGCAACTGGATACTGAACCAGAGCAGTTCATCAGGGGAAACATTTTATTGCATAACGTTACAAGATCAGTAGCAGTATTACATCTAACTGTATGCACAAGACACACACACACATGTATTCCAAACTAAAAGAAGAATTTGGCTATGTGTGTTTGTGGTTCAATAGTTAGAACATTTGACCAGACAGCAAAATGAGTAATTTAATTTTCAGCACCAAATATTTTGTTGTTCGTCACTTTTGTATTATTACGTACTACTTATTCCACTTCATGTAACTAATATGCTTTATATATATATATATATATATATATATATATATAGTCTATGGTTTTAATTATGTTATGTAAGCACTTATGTACATAAGTTATTGAACATAACAATAATTACAAATTAAGACATTGTAGAAACAAATATACACAGATTCGTTTGTAACATTAAAACATAACAGAGCAGATGTTATTAAGATGATATACTTGCTTTGAGAATGAAATGACCTCAAACCAGGACATCAGTGGGTATATATTATCCTTAACAGCAACAACACAGCAGGAAATATAACAAGCAAGATAACAAATAGTATCGATCAATACAGGAGAAATAAGATAAATAGATGAAAAACAAGAACAAAAGTTTAAAATCTTTTCAAATGAAAATGTGAAGAAGAAGAAAAAAAACAAGAGAAAGAAAGAGATTAAATATTCACAACATCCATTTAAGAATCTGATTTACAGAAGAATTCCATTCCTGATAGCAAAAATCCAAATGTGATAATTAGATGGAACGATAACAAGATTTAGTTTTTCCAGTTGGCAGTTTACGAACACTGAAATATTCTTCGACAAGGATGTTATTTTGGTCAGGTAACGAATGAGCTTTGTGATTGATATGAACGGTTGGTGTCAAAAGAAGAAGAGAGAGAGAGAGAGAAAGATGAACAGAGAGAAGAGAACATGAAGAATGGAGCAATCCTGACCAGAAACAATCACTTGATACTTAACATGGACAAAAGATTAACAATTGCTCATAGAACTGCTATTTTTTTCTTTCTTTCCTTCTTTCAAATCATAACATTATGTTACAAAATGAAACGTCAAATGTCAAATAAAAGCTCTGTAATCCATTCAGTCTTTTTTAACTAACGCTTTTGCAATCATATGACTGAAATTATTTTGAGAAGAAGAAAAAAAAAAACTAAATGAAAAGACAAAAGTAGTTATTTAAAAAAAAAATAAATGCAAATGAAATAAGCCTATAGAAAAGTGACTTAACATGGGGAATTGTTGCTGTAAACAGACTTCTAACAATAACTTTGTTAAAAATGAATAAATTGAGTTTTAAAATAGTTTCACACTGGTATATAATGATGTCTTTTGACCAAAAAAAAATAACAAAGAAAGAAAAAAAAAAACTCATATTTATGTATCTAATTTTGTATTAACTTTAGTAATTAAAAGTCATAGAACAAAAACCTAATTCACATGTATGAAATGTGGGGGAGAGGAACAAAGATGAGAGAGAGAGAGAGAGAGAGAGAGAGAGAAAGAGAGAGAGAGAAAGAGAGAGAGAGAGAGAAAGAGAGAGAGAAAACAGATGATCATTATGTCGAAAACATCACAAAATAAGAGTTTACAGATTAGATTTGATGGAGCTGACTTCAATGTTTAAATAAATAAATACAATTTTTTAAACTCAAGTTGAAGCAGAACCAATTTTACATTAGAAAAATAATCACCTAGAGTAAACAGATGGTATGCTACAATCTAATGAAGAATCAGACCAAATATCAAAGAGATTGGCATACATTCTTATAAAATACCAAAAGAAAATAACTACATTATTATTATTATTATTTTTCATTTACTGGGTTGGTTTGAAAGAAAAATTTGTGCCCATAGCCCTTGAGAGTGATTGGATATTAACACCATTAAAACTCTTCTTGGATATTTATAAGTCAATGACAATAGAAAGAAATTCCAGAGAAGCAATGTTTTGGGGGGGAGTGGGCATAGAAATTACTGCAGGGCGTCCAAGTGGGCGAACGGGCAACATTAGTCGAGTGAGATGAGTGAGATCAGGAGTGCCCAAGTGGAAATGGTACAGGACCAGTCAGCTCCAAAGAGAATAAGTCTCTGTAGTAGCAGTAGAAAAGGCAGAGAATGGAGACAGCATGTCTGCTGGAAAGTATTTTCGTGACTTTATGCCAACAGTGAAGTGGTTTTTCTTTCCCAGCTATCATGGATTATGCATGTGTATAGCAGCAGTAATGTCATGGACATTCAAGCAATATTTTACAATAGGTCTTGCCCAAGCATCATAAAGTTACTAGTTGCTGGATGAAAAATTTTCTGGTTTTGAAGAACAAGAGCTGTGTCTAAGATGCAGACTTTGTAAAGCTGCTGATATGTGTTTGTCAAGAGAGAGATGCTTAGTAATTGCAAGGCCTCAAATTTGTTGTGACCTTGGAAGTGTTAGTTGTATGCTGTTGATATTTTTCAGAGGGAAGAACAATGAGGCTTTCTTGAGATCTGTAGAAATTATGTCTTAGTTCTGTTGAGGAGGTCAAGATTAGTATCTGCCCTACTTCTGGAGGATGTATTCATGTAGTCAGTACAGATTCAACGAGAGGGGTTTAGACTGCAAGTTGATGATACACCAGAAGAGGGGTCAGACAAAGCGCCATTAGCACATGTTGTGTAAGTACGATTGTTAGAAACCCAACGAGATGAGAGCTGGAAGAAAACAACATATGAGTAGTTTTGCTGTGAGATTTGTATTCTAGATAGGGTCAAAAACCTTGCAGGTGTCAAGGACAACACTGTTTTCACCAAGTCTCTCAAGAGTAAGAGCCCACTAATGGATGGCATACGAGAGCAGGTTCCTAGATTTCTTCATAGAGAAGCCATTCTAGTAGTCACTCTTGCTTATAAGTCAAATCTATTTGGCTTGATTGCCAGCATTTCAAAAATTAAAGTTTGTACACCCTCCACAAATCGCTGAAAACTGTGGCTCCTGGAAGATTCGAGTGACGTATGCATTCTTCCAGTGTGTCATGATTCTGACATGGCACCACATACAGAAAATCCCATCTGGTCTCGTGACACAGTCCTCTGAAAACCCACTGCACAGGTAGGACCCTTCCTCAGTTGCATAATCCCCCAACTGAAATGCATATGGTGGGCGGGATTGGTATGGAGTCAATGTAACTGATTAAAAACCTCTGAAATGACAAACTAGTTAAAAAAATTTAATAGTTGCTTGTTGTGTTAGAAATAGCAGTCATATTATATCTAACAACTTTAAAAGAGAGAAGGCAACATTACATAATGTATTCTTAGATACATTTATGCATGTAAAACAAAAAGTGAAGGTGGTCCCTGCAAGAACAACTGATCATAGGTCTGCTCAAATCAAGTTTTATTTAGAGTTAAGCAAACAACGAAAAAGTCCAAGCAAAGATTCTACAATTATTAAAAAACAACTCATTGTGACTAATAATGTTTAGTTTCCTTATGCAATAACATAAGTGCAGCTTAAAATAAAGTCATACAATGAAAATATTAGCTTTATAAGTAGGCCATATTCAAGTGCACACATATTTCCTTGCAATATTGCAGCAGCTGCTTGCTAGTTTGCAGCAATGTCCAAATATTGTGGTTGGTAGTAGGAAAAGTACTCATTGGTAAAAACACTTCACATGGATGTTGCAATGCAGGTTTCATCAGCTTAGTTCAGTAAAATGGCAATTCTAACTGGACAGGTCATTGGAACTAAACATAGTTGAAAAATTAAACTAACAAAACAAAAAAAAAAAGGAAAACAGCAGACTTGATGGCATAAATATGTTATTGTGATGTATAGTGGTTTCAATTTCTATTACTGTATGACATCATCATTTCGCCTGGGTTACAAGAATAAACATGTATATAGAAAGAGTTGGTCTAGCACTTTAAATCAGTGCTTCGCAACCTTTTTTCGCTTGCGGTACACTTAAGTTCAGGTGTGATGCTGAATTTTGAAAAAAGTATAATTAAAAGTATAAGGAAAAAAAAATCATATTCAGGTTACACTGCAGCACACCAACCGTCATCTTGTGGTACACCAGTGTGTGGTGATGTACCCATCGTGGAGCACTGCTTTAGATTGCCACTAGGTTTTACTTAGAGAACAAACAGTTCCCATGGTACTAGCAGGTTCTCTCATGACCAGCAAGCCCAATGGAGCTGATGTCCAACCTAAAGATCTGTTAGTCAATGACTGGATGAAATTTTGGGGGCAGGGAAAGAACCAGAGAATACAGTGAAGAATGCTCACAACAGAGTTGTTGTTGTTGGCACTCCGTCGCTTACGACGACGAGGGTTCCAGTTGATCCGATCAACGGAACAGCCTGCTTGTGAAATTAACGTGCAAGTGGCTGAGCACTCCACAGACACACGTAGTTCTCGAGGATATTCAGCGTGACACAGTGTGACAAGGCTGACCCTTTGAACTACAGGCACAACAGAAACAGGAAGAAAGAGTGAGAGAAAGTTGTGGTGGAAGAGTACAGTAGGGTTCACCACCATCCCCTGCTGGAGCCTTGTGGAGCTTTAGGTGTTTTCGCTCAATAAACACTCACAACGCCCGGTCTGAGAATCGAAACCGCGATCCTATGACCGCGAGTCCGCTGCCCTAACCACTGGGCCATTGCGCCTCCTCACAACAGAGTAAACACTGCAAAAAGCAAGGAGGTGATGTCAAATGCAGCGCCAACCAAATGACATTTTGCCACTATGGTACAAAGAATCTACTGACAGTAATTTCTTATCTAAGAATAAAAATTCTAAGTAACAACAGCATCCAATCTCACAACATTATCCACTATTTTCACTATTACTACTACTACAAGACATGTCAAATAAAAGACAAGTGTTTTCTTCCTCCACAGAAACCACACATAAATATACAGATGATGTATAAAAGAAAATATAGTGGTTAATACAACATAGATAATACCGTAATCGTAAACATGTTATCCTAAAGAAGAAGAAATCAACGATAGGAGAGAAAATCAAGGCAACAAAAAAGAAGAAAAGCCAAAATGTCACCAGAGTTAAATTGTTGAAATGGAATTTTTAGTTACAGTGAAATATGTGACATCAGCATGCAACAAAAATAATTTATGTCTGGATTTGAACTATTGACCTTACAGTCAGTAATCCAGTTACCATGGTGCATGCAGCATTACATGTGTACTCTTAAATACGTGATGCACATACCTAAACCATTTCACACTGAGAGACGGAAACTGTAGCCTCTTTTCTCTCCATCTCATGTTTACACTCTCACACACACACACACAAAACCCAGACGACTACAGTGTCTCACATTGATGTTAATTAGCAAATATTGTTAGCAGAGCACATTTAGATGCTATCCTACTAATGGAATTTCATTAATGTAGTTACAATAACCTTGTTTGTGTCTCATCAGATTGGACTATTTAAAATATAAGCAAGAGAAAAAGTAAAAGAGAAAAACCTGAAGTTGATGCCTGCCCTCTGTAATCAATATTAGGAGCATTAAACTGTAGTAATTTTAATAAAACAAATTCACAAGAAACAGCTTTATCTTTACATACATTCCTTTGATGTTTGATGCCTGCTTTATATATATATATATATACATATATGAAAGCATATATTTTGTTTTTGCCCTGTTATGACAACTTACTTCATAATATATCTTGGTCAAATTGCTGAGACACACCTCCAAAAGTAGTAGTTTGTCTATACTTGCCAGGGGGTGGGGTATTTAAAATAAATTATTGTTGATGCCTAAAGTAGTACAGTTACTCTCCTTTAATAATAAGATAGAGTAGTAACAATGATAATGAGGGGGCACAGTGAACAGCCCTCATTTTGGCCCTTATCTTGCATCCAGAAAAATCAGGTCATGCCATTTGAAGAAAGACATCCAATTCTTGCTGCTTCATTATACTTGGTTGCATAGAAAGAAGGGTGACAGCGATAAAATGTTAAACTAGCTGGAGATTGGTAGAATGATATCCTGATAGCAATCATTTATCAGATCAAACGACAAAACTAGGTACAAAGAGAGGTGACAGTGTGTTGGCTCGTAGCAGTGCATGGACTTAAACTAATCTGATTTGTAAATAGTTTTAGAAGAGATTGCTGTGAAGCAAGTACTTATATCAGGTATATGTAACCAAAGTCTTTGAGAAGAAAGCTTACAACATGGGGAGGGGGAACAAAGCATAAATTCAGTCAAAAGTTTTAGTTAACAGCAATATTAGCTTTATTGTTAACAAAAAAATCTGACTTAAAAATAATTTTGATTTTTAAGACACTAGAATTGCTGTTGTCAGTGGATCACTATAAGAGTGGTTCTACAATAAAGACAATGTACAAAAATGTATTATATCAAAAAAGGAAGTCAAAATCGATAATGAATTCAATGAAATGGTCATTATAATCACCGAGACATTAACACAAGAATGTAAGACTTGCTGAATTTGAGGGCTTTAATATGCAGAGGATATTGTAGAATCTATTGAAGATTTACGAAAATTTTCAAAACTAAAAGAATGATCAAGAACCAAAAGGTCTCAAAGACTATTTGGCAAAAATGAAATCATTTGTTAGTAACACAGGCAAGAAGACATAAATGCCAGGAGAAAGATTTTACTTGATTTGTGGTTTGAGAGTTGATAATAAATCAGAATTGTGCATTCCATGCCAGTAATGAAGAGACACAGGTGAAACGTAACCTCATGCACACGAAGATGAAGCTAATACTTTAAACACAGAAGACATAGAGAATTTAATGAGGAAAAACTCAAGGCATTTACTGTGCTAAGTGACAATTAGTGCTCGATGAAACCACATTGAAATTATAGTGGTGTGTGAAGTTCTGGCAAACTTTAAGCAAAAAGTAGGGTCTCAGGAAAGATGAAGCATGTGCAGAGGAAGTGTGATGCTAAATGATAGTAAAATGAGTATCAAGACATGTCATTATTATTTAATGTTCACTTTTCCATGCTTACATGATCAGACAGAATTTGTGCGGGCAGATTTTCTACAGACGGGTGCTCTCCCTGTTGCTAAACCCTCACTTGTTTTCAAGCGAGGTAATATTTTTCCATGGCCAGAGAGGTTTCCAATGGAACAACAAGACTTGTATGAATGATGCCCGTTTACAACTCTCACATGATGTCAAGACACTGGTACACTCAAACACACATAATATATGTGACGGGCTTCGTTTTAGTTTCTGTCTAGCAAATCCACTCACAAAGCTTTGGTCAGCCTGGCGCAAAAAAACAGAAGACACTTGCCCAAGGTGCTGCACAGTGGGACTGAATCCAAGATCACATGGTTGAGAAGCAAGCTTGTTAACCACAAAGCTGCATCTGTGACTTTTATAAGAATCTAAAGAAAATATAATTATTTTTCCATTTCAATTTTAAACCTTTAAAAAGTCAAAGGAATAAGGGAAAATGTTTTTGCAATTGGTTTGCAGAAAGAACTGTATCAATGCCATCACATACCCACACCCCAAGACCAGCAAGACTTTTACAGTTAATGTTGTTCTTAAAATTAATTTATAGAAATTTCTGTTCATAATTTACAGATTACTTAAATCAAGTGTACATTATATCACAGCTGTCCTTGATAAACATGGCTGTTTCGCACAATATATTATATATATAAAAAAAAATTACTTTATTAAGTCACTTCAAATCTAATTAATAAAGTCTAAGAAAAAATGTTGAAAAGCCTCAAGAGAGGAATGTTAAGCCTATCCAACTTAACGAGGTTATCAAAAAGTAAACCAAAATTTAAAATCAAGCATAATCCATTTTAAATCTTTCAAATGGTAATGATATTAAAAAGAACCAACAACATATCTGCCCCTTATTTTCCTGCCATCACTTTATCCTTTTGTTACCGTATTTCTGTTAAAAATACTGTCTTTGAGAATTATCATCAATATTGCTTTCAACAGCCACTTTTCCATATTCGCATGGGTCAGACAGAATTGGTTGTGACATGTTCGATGGCCAGATACTCCTTCTGTCATCAACCCTCACCTGTTTCCAAATAAGGTAATATTTCTCCATGACCAGACATTTTCACAGAAGATTAGAAATGAAGGACATTCGTTTACACCAGTAGTTCTCAACTGTGGCCCAAATGACCCCTAAGGGTTCATATAAAATTTTGATGGGGTCCATGCAAGCAAAATAACAAGCTGGAGAGCCACAGTGGTATTTTAAGGGCCCATGAAAAATTTTGATTAGGATGTATTTATTGCAAGAAACAGCCAGGTTTCTTTCCCCAATGTTATAGAGTTTAACCTTTTGGCATTCAGATTTTTATATCAAATTAATACTTATTCATCCACACTGTTTTCAATTAATCATGCATTATATTGCAGCTTTGAGATTTTGATGATGTGACTACCTTTTGTGTGCATCTAACATGTCTGTGCATCTTTTATGCCACCAAATACAATAGGTAAATCACACATATTACACCAGTCTGTGCCGAAGCTGCTACCATTCCCTTATGAAACCTTTGAGAAAGCTTAGGAAACTAAAACATTTAAGCTCCAACAATTCATGCAAATAACATGCCCAACTTCCTCACAAGAGAGTTAAGGAGAGTATGAAACAAGCACATTAATGTATTTACATCCTACTAGATACATTCTACTCAATTTTACATTATATTTATTTTCAGCACAAAGAAACCCAGTTTTTGATTAACTGAAATAAAACATAATACTGCTTATCAAAAAAGTTCCAATGAATTTCTAATAATTCTTTGTCATAAAAATAAAAACCATCACAAGCGGTTTGGCTGACACGGCAAACTTGAAGTACACATTGTTAATCAGCCTACGCTATTTCCTTTATCTCAGTTTCCCCTCCTACTATCATAGACACCAAGTACAACAACTTCAAGTATTTCTGTAGTATTATTGTTGCTGTTCTAAGTACTATTTAGCAATTTTCCTCTATTGCAAACCAGGTCTTGTAAAGTTAACACTCTGGGTTTGGTTCATGGAAAGGAGCGAAATTTTTATCAACATAAAAGAATATACACAGCTATTAGCAAATGCATAGCCTCGTAAGAGCTATTGTTTCAGTATGCATGTGCATGTACATGTCATGGCACTATTGATGAAAACTGTATAGAAGCTCATCGTGCACTCATGTGCCTGTGTGCGTGTGCGTGTGTGTGTGTGTGTGTGCGCACACATGTGAATGTTGACATTCTTTGTATATATTACTACTGGTTGCTTTGTGATTTCAAACACTGACAGAATAAAAGATCCCATACTTGAAAACCAGTCAAGGGTTTGCAACAGGAAGGGCATCCAGTCTCAAAATGCTGCCTTAAATAATCACAGCTAACTCATACTAGTATTGAAAAACGGACAATAAACAAATGAAATATTTTGCCCCTTTATGCACTGACTTGACTGCTTTTTCCAACAAATCAATCGACCAGAGACAGAGACTTCTTTGTTGACTCCGCTGACAGATGTTAACACAGATAAGCATGTCTTTAGCCAAGTAAAGAGTAAATCAGTCCCTTTAATCCATACTAGCAAAAGTCTGGAAAAACTGCAGAAAATCATGGAATGAACATATATACTAGATATGTCAATAGTACTATATAGTACTGTAAATCTTATTTATACTTTCTGAAGTGTTAGCAATAGACCAAGAGTCAAGTATTTTCAGGCTATGAAGAGGAAGCCTGGCCTTTGTAGTTATTTCTCACTGAAGAATGTGGTAGATCTCAATGAGGTTATCAGAGACTGGAAGGGTGTAAACGGTTAAGTTAATAAGACACAGTAACTACTATTACATAGTAAGTAATAATGCTAATTAAAAGTGGTATGATATCTATTATTACCAAGCCCATGTACACTATTTTCCTTTATAAATTCCTACTTCTAGCACCAATCCTATATTAACCGGCAATAATGAGGAAGAATCTAAGGATGACGGCCATCTAAGACACTAAAATATACGAGGTGCGTTCCAGAAGTTTTAAAACTTTTTTGGGAGAGGCAGTTATAACTGTTCTCTCTTTTACTTTTTTACTTGTTTCAGTCATTTTGATTGTGGACATGCTGGAGCAGTGGCTTTTAGTTGAAGAAATCGACACCTGGACTTATTCTTCGTAAACCTGGTACTTATTCTATCAGTCACTTTTGCCGAACCGCTAAGTTATGGGGGACGTAAACACACCAACATCAGTTGTCAAGCGATGGTAGAGACAGACACAAACACACACATATATATATATATATATATATATATGTATAAATACAGCAGGCTTCTTTCAGTTTCCATCAACCAAATCCACTCACAAGGCTTTGGTCAGCCCAAGGCTAGAGTAGAAGACACTTGACCAAGGTGCCACGCAGTGGAACTGAACCTGGAACCATATGGTTGGGAAGCAAGCTTCTTACCACACAGCCACGCCTGCACCTATGTCCTCAATTATTCAAATTTTATTATATCATTATTATACATTACTGACCTGCTAACTTTTGTTATTTCAGATTGAAGGAGACATCTGTAGCAGACCTTTGAACACGCCCTGTTAAACACTGCTTGTCACAGCTGACTAGTTTGCAGTCAGGTGTGAAGACAATTTGGAAGCTGACTATTAAATAAGGTTAGGAGTTAAACCAGATAAAAATACTATAGAAACTTATGAAATGCTCAAGACTGCTTATGGATTAACTTGTATCAGCCAAGCATCTGTTTTACACTGACGCAAGGGAACTTGGCAAAGTAAGTCCAAGAGTCCTATGGTGATCCCCTTTTCAACAGCAAAGGGATCATCTACATTTATTGGAGTCCGTCTGGCCAGAGGGTCAACAAAGAGTATCTTGTGGGTGTTTCAAAGCTGTTCAGGAAGAGATTTTACCAGAAAAGGCCAAGGCACCACCATTAGGGTTGGTGGCACCAGCACAAGGACAATGCACTAGTCCACAATTCCATCCTGATAACCAACTATTTGACAGAGATGGCATCGAAACTGTCCCTCATCAATTCTACAGTCCAGACCTTTCTCCCTATGACTGTAAGTTATTCCTCAAGCTGAAGGAGCAGTGACACACCTTCACATGGAAGGACTTCCATGAGGCCTTTGTAGAGTGGTTGGAGCATTACACAAGAGCACTGTGAAGCCAGAAGATCCTACTTCGAACAAGATTAGGGTTTTGTACTTATTTGAAATTAATGTCTCACCTGAAAAGCCTCAAAACTTCTGAAATGCACCTTGTACATGTTTTACTGCTTGCATCCAATTTAGTACCTTACTGCCCAAAATTCAAATCCTGTTATTATGAGCTTTTATTTTCGTTTGCTGGTGGTGAAAAATAAGTAAGGTTGTGTAAATACAGAGTTCAATTTCTTGCCATGGAATCTTAAGTTCTATTTTAGTGCATAGTACCTTAGTTAAGGGTTTTCTGCTGTAGCCTCAGACTAACAAATGCCATGTGAGTGAAATTGGTAGATGGAAACCGTATGGAAGCCCACAATACAATGGGTATGTACCCACACACACACATACATGAGAGAGAGAGAGAGAGAGAGAGAGAGAGAG
>NC_068998.1:5969457-5976573 GCF_001194135.2 Octopus bimaculoides | reverse complement strand
CTTCTATCAACAACACTTTCTAAATTCACCACCTTAGCGGGAAGGGTGCATGTTCATCAACTCATCACAAATGAATGAAAGGAATCTCATCTCACAACCAAAAATACACAAATTCAAAAATGTTTTTTCACTTTTTGTTTACGTATTACATGTAACAAGGTCAAAACATCAGAGCATTTAAGTGTCTTGTACCATCATTGAATAAAATTAGCTGAAACAGTACAATGTTTCACTCTTCTGAACTTACAAATCAACAATGTTCCTATTCTCTCTCCCTAAGAGCTACAAAAACACCAGCAGGATTAAATGGCTTGGTTCCCTTGTCTAGCTAAATATTAAAAAAAAAAAAACCTTACAAACACTCACTACCATACTGTAATTCCAACATTTCCAATGAGAGGGTGTTTGAAAAAAGAAAAAGAAAAAAACTATGGTGTTCCTTCTTGGTCTAACAAAAACAGCTGTTACAATCCAATTAATGAAAAATACTTCCTCTAACAGTTCACTTAAAACTATCCATCAACACAGACACAAAGATATGAGGTATAAAAAAAGAAATAGTGGAAGATGGTATAATATACCACAGCACAAAGTTGTTAAGACAATACACTCCTAGAATAAGCTGTTGATGCACTTTTAGATAAATTATTGCATGACACCTTCGGCAAGTGATTTGATGATGAAGATATACACACATTACATCCTACATCACCACTTCTGCTTACCTAAAGTGGCCCACTTGCAACAGTGCATCTGTTGCATCACAATGGATGCAACGTATGGCTGCCTCCAATCAAAAGACGAGTGGTCTATTTCACCTGTTCCAAGTTCGAGAGTAAATCAAGGCCATCAATGAGCATGGAAACCACAGATGCAAGCCTGGGTGAAGCCGACCAAGAGTGAAAACATTGCTGGCAGCAGCAAATATTCTAACTGTAGACCTTGGAGACCTGTTGGCTTGAGAGGTGCAAATTGTTGAGGACCCAGATTTACCACGGCCATTTAAAGCAATTTCACGTTAATGTACAATAATTACACTAATGCTGCCATGTTTGGTATCGAAATGAAAAGGATTATATTTGTATGTAAATCTATGTAAGTGGATATAACAGCATATCGTTGAGGAGTAGATAAGAAGTGAATAACTGCATGCATGAGCACTTGAGACAGGATAATTTTGAGTGTGTGGGGGTAAGTGTGCACATGTTTGTGTGGGTGCATAAAAAGAGATGCATGTAAGCCAGTAAGTGCTTGTAAAACCTGTAAATGCCAGTAAGCCTGGGAGTGCATTTAAGACTGAGTGCAGTGTAATTCTGCAAGTAAGAGCCTGCGAGCCTGCGTGTGAGTGCACATAAGCCGGTGAGTGAATGTAGCGTAATCCTGCGAGTAATGCCTGTAAATCTGTGAGTTTAGCCAGTGAGCAAGTACAGCATAAGACAGTGCAGTGTAATCCAGTGAGTAAGCAGCTGCATCTGTGCAGAAATGAACCTAGATGCACTTTAGTGACCGAAAACATAATTGCACATATGGAAAAGCATGTATACACTCACACACACACACACACACACACATGAATGAGCCTCTGTGTGTGTGTGTGTGTGTGTAGATGTATGTGATCATGTGCACTTTGAACGACCCCTTTAATTTATAGTTGTGATTTGAGAAGGGGTGTATCTAACAGGTTGGATCAATCAAATATAGCAATAAACATTCAGTAAAAACTTTGAGGACATAATTCAGCCTTCAACTCATGCAAGAAAAAATGTAAACAATAATTTTCACAGTAGCCTGGCACAGGTATAAAAGCATCGTTAAGAAATTAGCATCCCAACCATATGGCTTTGGATTTAGTCCTGCTGAGCAGCAGTGTTGTCAACTTTCTTCTGGCTCCACACTGACCAAAGTCATTATGAATGGATTTTATAGATGGAAGCAGAGAGAGAGAGGGAGAGTTGTAAAGGGGTTACTATCATACAAGTTGTCATTCATTTCCAATATTTCCCAAAAACAGAGCCATGGGAAAATATTATTTCGCTTGGAAACAGGCAAGGGTTCATAATAGGAAGGGCATCAAGCTGTAGAAAACCAGATGTAATAAACTCTGTCCTACCCATGTAAAAATGGGAAAGTGGATGACAAAATGATAATGTACACAGATATGCCTGTTTGAGAGTGTGTGCTTATTTGTTTACATGTGTACTTAACAAAGAATCATTTCACCACAGGCAATGATGCTGCCATTTCTCCTGTCAATTGATCAGTCATTGGTTCACCATCTTCAAAGACACGGGGAAAACTGAGAAGGGCATCTGGCTACAAAACAGTATCTCAATAATATAATCGATTAACCCACACTAGTGTTGAAAAACTGATGTAAAACGAGCAAAAGCCTGATATCCACCGACATTTAACACAAGCTGACCCATTCCAATTAGCTTTTAAAACCCTTTTGTAACTATTTTTCTGTTTCAATTAACTATAAAAATAATCAAACATCCGGAGAGGTATAGTAAAATAAATTACTCTATTAAGTTGGTGTCTGAAATCAGACTTCAAAAATTTCTTCTTCAAAATAATCATGTAGAATTTTAAAATCAGGCACTTTGCATCAATGAACCAGAAGTAGACTCAGCCATTGTTAGTGGTGCCAAAATGGTTAACTTGAGTAACATCAAGAAGTACTTATATAAATCAATATGTCATTTTGATTTATTATGTGATTAAAAAGCTTGCACAGAACCTAGGAAAATTATCCATTATATAGCCATGGGCAAACAAAACCCTTGCAAGTGAATTTGGCAGATCGAAATTGAATGTGTGTGTGTGTGTACACGCACATGTACGTTTGTGTGTACCTTTTGTTTTGATAGTTGTAAATGAGAATGTTTGTTTCCAGTCTTCTGTGTAGAATGTCTGACCATGGGAAATATTACCTTGCCTGGGAAACAGGAGAGGGTTAGCAAGAGCAAGGACATCCGGTCACAGAAAATCTGCCTCAACAAATTCCATCTGATCCATGCAAGCAATGAAAAGTGGACACTATATAATGAGGACAAGGAAACTTTTACATGGTTGGTTCAGCACCCAAATCTCCTTTGCACATAGCCTACATCTTAAGAGATAAAAAGGACAGAGACGATAATGTATGCCCACACAAATACACAGCCTTTGTTAGCATTCAGAAATGTTACAATTAATAAAGGTGGCTATGAAAGACAAGTGTGTCTGTGATTTGCAAATGAAACAAGGTTCTGGGGAAAAATTGAAAATTTCCCAGTGATTTGTATAATATTTTTGTCCAGCAATGAAAAGATACTACAAAGAAACATGGTATTGTTGGTAATTGATAATGCTATGGGCCACACCTAAAATCCTGTTAACCCTGATATAGAAAAAAGTAACACTGAATTCAGATAAGCATTCCTCTCAAAAGAACTTACCTGCCACATAGATCTGAATATAATTTCTAACTCAAAGCCTACTACCTCTATTGCACTTTCAAACAACTTGAATAGATAGATCATCATCATCTTAGCATTAACTTTTTCATTTCATGTTCGCATGGGTTGAACAGAATTTGTTGAGGTGCATTTCCTATAGCTGGATGCCCTTCCTGCCATCAACCCTTGCCAGTTTCCAAGCAAGTTAACCTTTCCCAATGACTAGACATGCTTTCATAGAAGATTAGAAATGAAAGAGCTCCCTTGTACGAGAGTGGTACTCATTTACAGCTGTCATGCAATGCTAATGCAAAAGGTGATTCTTAGTCAAATGCATCAACCACAATATTTTTTCTTGTTTTTAAGCCTGGTACTCATTCCATCATCTCTATTGCAAAACCACTAAGTTATGGGGATGTAAACATACCAACACCAGTTGTCACGCAGTGACAGGTGACAGCACCGTCAAAGTGCAAGACAATGATGTATTATTCACCAGTATTTACTTTCACCAGTAAACATGTGATGACCAATGGAATGAAAAAGGTATCACTACTGAAGAAAACAAGTAAAGATTAGTGAAAGAGCAGCCAGCTGTAGAGAGAGCTGCTTCAAAAGTTTTGTCTAATCCATGCTAGAATTTTAAAATAGATGTAAAAATGATAAATACACACACACACACACACACAACAGAGAATGCAAGTTACAAGGCCATAGTGGAGATTATAATTTTCTGTAAGATATCCAAGATGTTATCAAAATCTGAATTACTGTTTAACTTCCAAGACATTCAGATTACTGTCAAATGTAATGCTTATTTATTCACATTGTTTTGAATTAATGCAGCATTATTTCATGGCTTTGAGACATCAAAGGTATGATTATTTATTTCTGAATGACATTGTAGGTAGGTGTAAGAGGCCAGATTTGACCAGTTTGAACACAAAAGAAGAATATTTGGGCCTGATATGGCCCATATAAATGCTAAATGGTTAAAGAAAAGTATGTTTCACCAAATACTATTATGATACTTTTCAAGGAAGGGCTGATAGAGTAACAGTTTTATATCATGGGTTATAGTGCAGCCTATTATTTGACATGGCAATGACATGTTACCAATAAGTGTTATTAAGTGACATGGATCCAATAACTCTTGAAATAGTTTCCCATCTTGTGAGAAAAACTACTGAGTACTCCTCACAGGGCTTTAGTCAAATCCAGAGCCATTGGATTTGAAAGTGAGATATAGAATGAAACAGCAATACACAAGTGTAGAGAAATGTATGGCTGAGTCGACAGGTTTCTTAAAAACCATCTGAATATTCTGTGGTTCATATATTGTCTACAGGTGGAGTGATATATTCATGGATAAAATATTTAGTTGTCAGCAGCAAGTTTGTCCATTTCTAAAGGAGTAGCACATAATGTTGGAATTCTCCAATGAAGCGACTCCCATGCAATTAGCATATAATGTTAGCTTGCTCTGATGACTTCGATTCTCCTGTAATTACAGTTACTCATGACAGTCTGTCTCACTTAGCAGCAGAAAACCTTTCTCCTGATTGCTTGAACTCCATACAAATAGACTAGAAGGATCACATAATGGGGGCTACAGAGGTCTATAAATTAAATGAAAAAAAAAACAAAAAAAAAACACCCATGCAAATCCTGTACACAGAAGGAGCTGAAAGTCTGTATTTGGTTAAGTTCCCTGCTCTACTTTCAAGACAAAAAGGAAAATCTGAAGTCTATGTCGATAAAGATACAGAAGACCTGGGAATAGATTTGCTTTCCCAATGTCACAGCCATGAAACAGCAAATCCGGGCACAAAACACATAGAAACCTTATATGCTTTCACTTCCTTTTCTCACCCAGAGAAAGAAATCCTTTTTCCAAGCTGATCCACAAAAATTCCTTTCTCTGTTGCTCACAATTTTTTCCTGCAGATATCCTTGAAGAAGAATATTAAATTCATTATTTCTATCCTTATATTTAGTGTGTGAGAGCCTTAGAACATCCATATCATCACAGCTGACATTCCTTCCTGGACCATCATAATAGAAATGCAAAAATCTGGTTTCGTAGTTAGATCCGAGTGAGATTACACCATAGTAACTGCATCACCAGTGCGTTGGGTGCAAAGAGAAAACAAAAAAAAGAGCCAATAGGCCTACCAAAGCCACATAAACCAAAAACAAAGACTGAAAAATTTTGAAAAAATTTAAAAAACTCACCAACATCAGCTTATGAGACTGTTCTGACACAATCACTAGACAGAAATGCATGCATGTATGTACATACATGTCAGTTGTTTCCCAATGTTGGTAAAAATGAGAAAGAATTATCCTGTAGCTAAATTTAGCAGGATATGTCATCAGTCATGACAAGTGTGATGTTTATAATGTAGTGTATTATTACAAATTTAAAAAGCAATTTCTCTTCAACATGCACCAGATTTTCGCCACACACACAATCAGAGACAAACTCCAACAACATTGACAAGCTGCATAAATTTGTAATTCTAGAGAAAAACAACACACCTGTTGTCAATCAGAAAATAATTTTTTAAAATCTTATTTTTCATCTGTAAAGCACAATGCCGGTATTCCTATAAATAAGAGGGTGTGTACAGACTTCTAAATATAAGGTCATTGATACTGATTTCATTGAAACAGACTGAACTCAACAGTAGACATATTGAGACACAGAAACAATTCAGATCCACATTTTAAAGTAGTTTTTCGACTTTTACAATAAAATAATTTTTCTAACAGATAAAATTGACAAGAGATAGGTGGGTGGGATGGAACAGATCAACGCAAGAAGTTGAATGGGACAAATTGACCAGCAAACAATAAAAAGCAAAAAATTGAACCACTGGGATTTGAACTTAAAACACAAACATAACTGAAGGCAACTTCTATTTTCTGCTTCATCGTACCAATTTTGCCACCCGTAAGAAAAACTCCTCTATTGCTCTACCAATTCCACCAGCTTCTTTGCCATTGCTTACCCAATCCTACCATCCACCACAAAAAATTTTTACCATCACTCTTCTGATTCTAACAGACAGCACAAGGTTTCTCATATTGTTCTGCTAGCCACTGTGCTATAATAATAAGTCATAATGGCACAAGGTCACACATTTAAGAGGGCAAATTGATTGTAACACATACCTGATAATTACATTATTAACCCCCAAATCCCCATCAGAAGAAGCAACGTTAATCTTAGCAAGATTTGAGTCAAAAACTTGGACAGGTAAGGCTGTAAAAATTAGATTCCATCAGGTATTTTCATCCAAAGCTCTGCCACTCCACGGTACCTACATTAATTTTGATTTCAACATAGAACTGAGGCTTGGAATCTTTTTTCCAAAGAAACCTACATAAATAGCAGGTTATGAATTTCATACCTTGCTAGTATAATATCAGTGAGATAAAGAAGAGAAATACAAAATAGCTAGAACAGGACAATAGAAGAAAAAGAAGAAAAAAAAAAAGAAAAAAAAGAAAAACAGGACGTGTGGACTTGGCGTGCCAGAGGTTGACCTCTATTTTAGTGGTGGTCATGTTCCTGATTTCTTCAACCACCTCAGAAGCGAGAATAAAATTCCTTTCTGATATTAATTAATTACATAATTTCTAAACATAAAAATTCAATTCATGTGACATC
>NC_068998.1:5962789-5969447 GCF_001194135.2 Octopus bimaculoides | reverse complement strand
AGGAGAGATGGGGAGGGGGGAGGGGCGTGGTAGGAAAGAAGAGTCAGCAAAAAGCATACATAATGATACAATCAAACGTCAAACTTAACACGGAATACATAACACATAGAAGAGAGAAGAGAGAACCATCTCAGAATGCTGTGACTTTCTGACTATCGTAAAAGGAGGACTGCAAGCTTTTGACGGCTTGACAACACAAAAGCTCAAAATAGTGATGGGTTATGAGAGAGAGAGAGAGAGAGAGAGAGAGAGAGAGAGAGAAAAAGAGAGAGGAAAAGAAAAGACTTGAGGTAGGCGAAAGAACTAGGGCAGCTGCGGTGCATGATGATGAGATTGATGATGATGATGATGATGATGATGACTGATGGTAGTGGCGGTTGTGAAGATGATGATGATGATGATGGTAACGAAGATTGAATGTGGGTGATAAGAAAACGAGGAAAGAAGAGGCAGATAGATATACCGAGTTAAGACACGGAAATAGAGGTAAACAGAGACAGAGAGACAGAGATAGAAAGATAGAATAAGACACACACACACAGATAGATAGATAGATAAATAAATAGATAGATAGATAGAGACAGAGAGACAGTTAAAATAGATAGATAGATAGATAAATAGATAGACAGTTAAGATAGATAGATAGACATCCAGCCCCGATCTCACCTTACCCATCCCCCCTAACAAAATGCAATAAATAAAATGAAAAAAGGGAGATACACCAGAAGACCAAATACCAACACATTTACCAAAAATGTCTATCTTATAAACAATAAAAACCACTGAAATCTATTTTGTCAGAAGAAACCATTTGAAGTGATTAAATTTCAACAAAGATAATTTCTTCCGTTCACACACACACACACACTTCGCGTTTATAATATAAACGAAGCGAAATGAGACTGTGTGACGTTCATGCATTTCTCAAGGACACTGACATCAGCGGTGCTAGTGTAACAACCACAGCAACAACTACGACAAGAACAAGAACAACAACACAGATCTTTATCGATAGATATTTCCTCTAGTTTCATTTCGTTTCATTTCATTTCATTTATTTATTTATTTATTCTGTAGTTTCTTTTCACCGAACAAAAGGACGTTGCTTGCATGTGACAAGCTAGCGCCGCCGCCGCCACCGCCACCACCGCCGCCGTAGCTGCCGCCGCAACCATCTCCTTCAGCCATAACCACCGTCACCACAACCACTACTACCACTACTATTACTTCTACTACCATTACAACTACCACCACCACCATCATCAACATTAACAAGCACCGACTGCTTTTAAATCGGATGGTGGTAACGTGGATGGTGGTAGTAGCGGCGGTTGTTGAAGTATTGCTGAGAGAAGACGAAGAAGGGTGTGTACGTGAGAGAGAGAGAGCGAGAGCATTCAATAACATTACAATCGAGCGATTGTAGCCAGCTTTGGAATTGTAGAATTAAAATAATTAAGAACACGAATCAGTAAGATAAATAGAATAAGATATTGAAAATAATAATAATAATAAATCTGTAATAAAATGTGAGTTTCTCCTTCACACACTCCCTACATCTCTTCACTCTTCCCCATCCCACTTCATTATCATTTACCGCTTCTGATCGTCTTCAAGAAAGCTTTATATATATATATATATATATATATATATATATATATAGTGTGTGTGTGTGTGTGTATGTATGTATTTATACACACACGTGTGTGTGTGTGTGTGTGTGAATATATGTACGTAAACAATGGTATATATATTAATATATACATCCAAATCTACACATACATAGATCTATCTATCTATCATATATATATATATATATATTTATAACAACACAAACACAGACATACATATGCACACATACGTACGCATTGTACACAAAGGAACACACACACATAAGGTGCAGGCGTACTGTGTTTAAGAAGCTAACTTCCCAACCATGTGGTCTTTGGTTGAGCCCCACTGCATGGCACCTTGGGCAAGTGTCATCTACTATAGCCCCGGGCCAATTAAAGCCTTGTGAGTAGATCTGGTAGATGGAAACCGAAAGCCGCGCGCGTATATGTATACCCTTGCTTTGACATCACATGATGGTTTGTAAATGAGCATCACCCTCATACAAGCGGTGTTGTTCGTTTCCAGTCTTCCGTGTAAAACATGTCTGGCTACGGAGAAATGTTAACTTGCTTGAAAACAGGTGTGTGTTAGCGACAGGGTGGGCATCCAGCAGTGGAAAATCTGCCTCGACAAATTCTACCAGACCCACGCAAGTATAGAACAGGGGAATTTAAACAATGTGTGTGTGTGTGTAAGGTAATAGTATCCCTTATGGCCTGACATGTTTTCAGAGAAGACTCTAAACTTTGGACACTGCTGAGTTGTGCATAAAATACACACACACAAACACCTATATACATACAGACACCCATATATGTGTGTGTGTGTGTGTGTGTGTGTGTGTGCACATAAATACACAAAGATATACGCATAAAAATATGCATGCATATATAAACACAAGTATACCTATATACACACACACATACACACATGTATATATAGACACACACACACACGCACATATATATAGATAGACACACACACACACACACACACATACATCCATCCATCACTTTAACATTCACTTTTCCAAGTTTGCACGGGTCAGATGGAGTTTGTCGAAGCAGTTTTACTACGGCTAGATGTCCTTCCTAGAACCAGCCCTCCCTTATCTCCAAGCAAGGTAATATTTTCCTATAGCCATCAGGTCTGGCCACAGGAAAATGAATGACACAGCTTATGAGTGACACTCATTTACAACTATCACACTATGTCAAGACAAAGAGAGACAAACATGTGCACACACACACACACACACACACACATCTGGTTTCTTTCAGGTTCTGTCTAACGAAACCACTCACAAGGATTTGGTTGGCCCAAGGTTTTAGTAGGAGACACTTGCCCAAAATCATCTAGTTAGAAAGCAAACTACAACACACAGCCATCCTTTCGCCCTTGACTTTGGGCGATACTTGTAAATGAGTGTCACTGTCATATAAGTGGTGTCTTTCACTTGCAATTTTGAGGAGTAAATATTTGGTAAGTGCGATACAAAGCCCAAAATCCAGTTATATAAGAGAATATGAATTGTACATTAAAATAGGTATTGAATACTATTTTGGACAGCGTTTTTAGTTATATAACTAAGAAACTCAGGAGACATATATCAACAGATAGACAGGTAGGTATATATCTGAAGAAACTGACAGGTGGGTAGATGCACAGATCAACAGGTGGGCAGGTATACCAACAGGCAGGTGAAACTACATATCTAGCAACAGATAAATATATGCACATTACACATGGTGGATAGAGATAGAGAAATTGAGAGAGATAGAAAAGGAGAGTGGCCTATAGAGACAGTCAGATAGATTGAGAGATGGAGATACATACACACATATATAAATAGATATATAGATAGAGGTAGTAGACAGAGAGGTAGATGGCAATACAGGTTGAGATAGGTAAATATGGATTGATAGATATAAATGGAAGTATAGGGGGAGAGAGAGAGAGAGAGAGAGAGAGGAAAAGAGATAGAGAGAAGGAAAGAGAGATAGATAGAGAGAGGGAAAGAGAGATAGATAGAGAGAAGGAAAGAGAGATAGATAGAGGGAAGGAAAGAGAGATAGAGAGAGGGAAAGAGAGATAGAGGGAAAGAGATAGATAGAGTGGAAGAGAGAGGGAAAGAGAGATAGATAGAGAGAGGGAGAGAGATAGACAGAGAGACAGATAGAAAGAAAGAGGGAGAGATAGATAGAGACAGAGACGGATAAAGATAGTTAAGAGAGATAGTTAAGAGAGAGAGAGAGAGAGGGAGACTTATAGAGAGAGAAAGACAGATAGAGAGAGACAGAGATAGAGAGACAGATAGGGTGATAGAGAGATATAGTGAGAGATAGGTAGATAGC
This sequence comes from Octopus bimaculoides, assembly GCF_001194135.2. NCBI lineage: Eukaryota > Metazoa > Mollusca > Cephalopoda > Octopoda > Octopodidae > Octopus > Octopus bimaculoides. Next base: position 5,965,479 of record NC_068998.1, on the reverse strand, counting down.
TTGGTATGTAGGTAGAGAGGTAGGTAGAGAGGTAGGTAGATAGATAGGAAGGTTTAGAGACAGGCCGGTAAACAGAAAGGTGGTAAGTAGAAACGCAGGTAAACTGAAAGGCAGATAGATAAACAGACAGACAGCCAGGCAGATAGATAGATAGATAGATAGGCAGACAGACAGACAGACAGGCAGGCAGATAAATAAATACATAGGTAGGCAGATAGATAGGTAGATAGGCAGAGAGACAGACAGAGAGAGAGAGAGATAATTAGGTGGGTAGGTGGATAAATGTGTAGGTGGACAAATGTATAGGTGGATAGAATTGTGATGTAGAGAGATGTATAAGAAAAGGTATAGACAGATATAGTGTCAAGAAGACATACACAAACATAGAGGTGTGAAGAGAGGCACATAGATACATTCACAAACATAAATACATATAGACACAAACAAACATATACACACTGACTACAGGTAGACTGCTACAGATAAATAAGACATACATAGTCTTCCATAATGACTTTATTTACTATTAAACATCTCAGTGTTTGTGTGAGGAAGGGTGAGAGCGTCTTTAAACAGTCCAGAATTACGAAATTCTTCGAGAAACGGATGAAGGTGGGAATGAGGTAAGGAAAACCATGCAAGGAGAATTTTGCAAGATGGAAATTTAATATCTACGAACCAAAGTAAAACTAGTAATGTAAATGTGATGGTGAGGGTAGGTTCTTTAGTAAGTAGACATTGGTTTGTTTGGTAGGTAGTAAGAACATTTAAGATTCATTGAGATATACATATATATATATATGTGTGTGTGTATATGTATATAATACCGGGGAGAGAGACAATAAGAAAAACAGATTGCTATAGAGAGAGAGACACACACACACAAGAGATATAGAGAGATATATTAGTGACAGATGTGGGTGTATATGTGATTGCATAAAGACACATATACCTAAAGATATGTAGAGATGATGTAGATAGCTTTCATAATTAATAAACAGACAGGTAGATATACTGATAAGCACTCGCACAGGTGTGTGAGCTTCTTACACACACACACACACACATATATATATGTATGGATATACATTTATATATATATATATATATATATATATATAAATGACATAAATTGATATATAGACACAAATATACTGTCAGATTGGCTGGTATATAAATGCGTGTGTATGTGTGTACAGGCAATATGTATTTATGGCTTTTATCTATGTCAGAGCAACAGGCAAAGTACAAATAAATAATAAAAGAACATGGCAACACCCTTCCCAGTTGTTGTTTAGCCCTCGGTCAATCATAACGATAGCCAAAAACCAGCTGTGACCATAATGTATTTTAAAGGATACCTACATTAACAACTTCTTCCCACCCCAACCTGCTTTGTCTTGTTTTGTTTGTTTGTTTGTTTAAAGACAGCAGATTGTTATCTGAGGGAGATCTGGTTGCTTTTTTCTAGCAGACAGAATGACCACATAGATTCCCTCATTAATGCAACCCTTCCTAGTTTTTCACAAGTACTTACAGATAAGAGAAAGAGAACCGGAAAGAAACACTATTACACCCAATAGACACACTCACCGTTGAGGTTTGTTCTGTCATCTTTGTACAGGACACCAAACCAAGAGAAGCATTTTAACCAAAAAGTCAGAAACCATTTTTTTTTTTTAAAGGTTAGGTCCATTTTCCTTACAGAAGATGTGTTAAACTACGTAATACTTATATTTTCCTTATTATTATATTAAGTTAGAAAAAATATAAATTTCCATGATGGTGTCTAGATTAGTGAAAATGATGGCCAACAGGAGCACATGCAGAAAAAAAAAAGTGAGGAGAGAACTAAATCTAAGAGTATCCAATTACTGGATAGATATATAAATTATATACATGCCTGGTACTTATATACTGATTCCAGCAGAATGGAAAAGGCAGTGGATTTTGGTGGGATCAGAATTCAGAAAGCATAGAGAACAAGCCAAAATTCTTCCATTAAGCATTTAAGAATGACATTCAAACGTTTCTGTAATCCATCATCAAAAAAAGTTAAGAATCCTGTCATTTCTTAAAAGAAATATTGTGTTGCAACACTTACTGATAATTAGAACGAAAATTATCAACTTAAATGAAATGTCTTCCTTAGCCAGAAATCAAAACCAAACCATGAAACCAATTAGCTGAAAATTTCACAATGTATTCTTTTGAAAAACAAATTTAGTCTTGCTGAGATAAAACTTTATCTTTTGTCCTTCTGTGGGGGTCGATATAACTTTGTGCCTATGCAAAAAAATTTATTTTATTTTATTTTTTCTTTACATGTCTTCACTTAAATTAGTTTCAACTTAAAATTGAAAGTCAACTACCTGCTGAAATTGGTTCTTTAAAGTGAAGGAAACAGAAAACGAGATTGTGTGATGGTCATTCTTATTCATAAGATGAAGTGCAAAAGTATGTTTTGAGAGAGAAAGAGAGACAGAATCCAATCAGTCAAATGGTTAGAACCTGTTGTTGAGCTCCAGGTCAGAGCTTATGGAATAAGAGTTTTGCTCAAAAACATTCTGGCAGTAAATGACATCTTGTCTGTGTCATATTGCATAGTGGAAGATTACAACTACGTATTATTAGCAAACGTATCCTTTTTTTTTTTTTTTAAACGAAAAAAAAAAAAAAACTGTGAAATG
>NC_068998.1:5962027-5962779 GCF_001194135.2 Octopus bimaculoides | reverse complement strand
AGTAGACTGAGAAACCCCTGCATGGACACTCCTTCATTGGCACAAACTGAACAAGTGTATTTTTTGAAATTGTCCAAATGATCTTGTGGGTGGGATGAGTGAGAACACTGAGCAACAAAGCCTTAGGCATGTATAATATGACGGCTCACCATGGGAAGCAATGATGTTCATGACTCCCTAACAGGTTTAGTGATGACATCCATAATATCAATGGAGAGTGGGGAAGAGAGGAATAATACAAACATGAAAAAAGGGACAAATTAAACAACTATCAGTACACTATACAAGAAAGGGAAAACAATACTAGTTGTCTACCAAGCCAACACTGAACTAGAAAATATTCTAAACATGGTCAACCTGTCATCATTTTAGAGGTTTTGTAGCACTACATAAAATGCTAGGGTATGAATAATGTAATTAAAACTAACCTAAGTTAGGTACATTCGCTAACTTCGTGTTATTACTACTATTATTAACCCCAGGTGAGCTTTCGTTGCGCAAAACCTATCATCAAATATGTATCAGTCGCAACCAACTCGTACCGAAAACGACATTATCCAAAGACGACGACAGAGTATGACCGATACGAGGAGGTTGATTTTCGTCGCTATGTCCAGCAGCTCGAGCAATGGCAGAGAAGTTCCCTCGTCGGTTCAGAGTGCTTTGACGCTGTTGTTGAAGCCCAGGTCATTCACCCTGGTCCAAGAAAACCTGGATCAAAGACGTTCTTGGCTCAGAACAAAACCGTTCTT
>NC_068998.1:5960419-5962017 GCF_001194135.2 Octopus bimaculoides | reverse complement strand
CGTTCTTCGAGATACATAGTATATAGGACTACATTATCTCGTGCATTTTCTTTGCTTTTTTTTTTTTTTTTTAAGCCGGTAGGGTGTGATTTGAAGAGAAAATTGAGAATTTAGCTGTTATTTCTAGCTAGGAGAACAACTTCAAACATCTCTCGTTGACTGATAATAACAATAATTAAAAAAAAAACACACAACGACACCAGTTGTCACAGCAGGTTTCACACAACATTAAATGTGCATGATCGCGTGTGCGTGCACATACACACACCACACACATGTGTGTGTGTGAGTCTGTGGCTGAAACCATAGACACGCTAGCGTGAACGGGTTTGTGAAATAAAGCCAATACAAGCGGCTGATCGACCGTTTAGTGCCTCTTGTCTTTCTGTAAACAAATAACTAAATATAGAATTTAATGCACACACACACACACACGTGTATATATATATATATATATATATATATATATATATATATATACACACAGGCACGCACACACGTTTTTCTGCAGACAGCTTGGATATGCTATACAAGAGGTTATTGAGACGTGTGTGTATATGTGCGATGAAAGGAGGGGGGTGGATGATTTTTTTCGATCTAAAATCAATTTGAGTACAAGCATATGTATATAGATATCAGACAAATATATAGACATGCATTTAAACAATATTTACAAATATCGACATTAGCATATATATGCACGCGCAACAGATGCACAATATACACATATAACAACATGTATAGGCAAATGTAGACATTAAACAAATCGGTACCTTGTGTGAGTGTATATAAATATATACGCAATCACAAATACATATGCATACATCTAGATATGCATCTTCGTGGTATGTACATATAAATTACACGCACTCACACACAAGGTGCGTTATTACTCAATTTATACCCAGTTAGCCTTTGGAACGAGTGCACAAGCTTTTAAGCCCTAACACAGAAATAACAGAATTTTCGAAACCTCTTTTACTCTTAATATCACGATTCCTTCTCACTCCTACCAAATTTTTTTCGCAGTGGGATGCCGAAAATGTTCCTCCTGATTAAACAAGATACTTGGGACTTACATCACAGTCTAAAAGCACAAGACATCACCGCCACCACGACCACTACCGGTTGAAAAATTTCTTCTACCACCATGCCATTACGACGCTAGAATTTCTCTGCCTTGGTGGTGGTAAGGCGGGAGGGGGGAAAATAAATCAAAAGACGAAAAAGAAAAAGAAAAAAAAAACAAAATTCGAAGAGGAAGCTTGAGGAATTAAGTATTTAGCGACAGTGCTACAAAAAGATGAGTTACGACGAAACAAGTCTTAAGATAGATACGACCATTCTAGAGATAGCGTAAGTTGCGATAGAAATGATGAAGTCAGAGCGTACGCGAAATAAATATAAAATACAACTGAATTAGATATTCATAACTCGTCCCTTAATTATCACTTCATTATTTCATTATTATGATAAACAACGTTAACAACTATATCAACAACAACGGGCATAGTGATAAAAACTAAATAACAAAGACAAATCGACCTTAAACTTCGGATTAACCATAACATTCATAGCCTATGTGTATGTGTGTATAT
>NC_068998.1:5959509-5960409 GCF_001194135.2 Octopus bimaculoides | reverse complement strand
ACACACACAGCAACATGAAGCTCAATTATATTTCCAGGAACCTTGTTCTCACAATACTGATATTAAAATCTATTATATGTATATATATACAGATATTATATATTATATAAAACAGATCACCATCAACACAGGTAAAAATTGACAGAAAATGAATGAGCAATGATAATGAAAGAAAAATCATCGTGATAACCTAAGCTACCTTTTAAATGAAGAGATTAATAGCAAGGGATAAGGATAAGAAGTGTGACTACATAGAGTAAATTGAAAGGAACACACACACACACTATGTGTGCAAAAGAAAGACTGGGGATTCGTAAAATTATTTATTTCGAAAATGTCAAGTCGGAAAAGGAAGAGAAGAAGAAAAAAATAATAATAATAATAACAGAGAGGACCAGCGCTGTCGTAGTAAAATTACTGCTACTATATTCGACTAAGAGCGGGGCGGAGAGAGAGAAGTCGAGTAACTTAATAATTATTATCATTTCTAACGACTAATTTTAGAAGGAGGGAGGCAAAGAAAAAAAAAAGGCGAAACGAAATCGGTTGAACCCACCCACCCCACACACGCCGACAGTATTTTCAGTGGTACTTTATTTTACAGAACCCGGGGGAGATGAAAAAAAACAACAAAAAAACACAGAAGTCGATATGGAAGGGATTTGAAACGGTTGGGAAAATAAAGGGCCGTAAATGTTAACTGAATCACCAAGCCTGGATAATCCATTTGCTCTCTCGCAATAATAATAATAATAACAGAGAGGACCAGCGCTGTCGTAGTAAAATTACTGCTACTATATTCGACTAAGAGCGGGGCGGAGAGAGAGAAGTCGAGTAACTTAATAATTATTATCATTTCTAACGACTAATTTTAGAAGGAGGGAGGCAAAGAAAAAAAAA
>NC_068998.1:5958062-5959210 GCF_001194135.2 Octopus bimaculoides | reverse complement strand
TTATCGACCCTGGAAGAATAAAAAAAAAGTCAATCGAAAGAAGGGTTCGAACTCAGAACTTAAAGGGACGCAACTAAATATAGTGAGTGTTTTGTATGTCGCTCTACCGGTTCTGCCAATTCACTCGCCATACTATTGTTAATAATAATAATCCTTACCATTATAGGCACAAGGCCAAACATTTTGGAGGAAGGGGCTAGTCGATTACATCGACCCCAGTAATCAACTGGTACTTATTTAATCGACCCTGAAAGGATAAAAGCAAAGTCGACCTCGGCGGATTTTGAACTCAGAACGCAAAAACGGACGAAATGCCGCTAAGCACTTTGCCCGGCGTGCTAACGATTCTGCCAGCCCGCCGCCCTACTACAGCTACTACTACTAATAATAATAATCTTTTCTACTATAAGCACAAGACCTGAAATTCGGGAACAGGAGAGGAGTCCTGTCGATTACATCGACCTCAGTGCTTGACTGGTACTTTACTTATCGACCCCGGAAGGGATGAAAGGCAAAATTAACCTCGATGGGATGAGAACTCAGCGTGTAAAGAGCCGGAACAAATTTCTACCGAACGTTTTCTTCGAAGCGCTAACGATTCTGCTATCCAACGATAACCATGATGATGATGATTAGAATTGCCATCCGACTCGACTGATGTGGCCACAAAGTAGGGGATCAGAGCTCGATCCGAAAGCCTACTCGTACCTGTAACAGAAGCCTGTACAATAATTGTTTCGGTATAAAAAGGACAAAAAGAAAAAAAAATTGATATGTAAAAGGTAAAAAAAAAAATACCCAAGTGTTAGGGTAGGAAACGTTTAAGAGAAATTAATTAATTAATAGAATTTAATTTAAGTCTCACGAGTAGATACCTATATTTCCCAATTAACTTTCTTTTTTCCGGCTTTGATGATGGTAGAATGGTTTCATTTTATATTTATTGCCACCCCCGGCCGAATCACATCAATGAGATACAATTTTCCACATCAAAACAGAATAAAACCACTATGTGATCGCTCGTTGTGCGAGAAATAACAGCCAATATCAATCTCGTCAATTTACACCCAACCGTTCTATGAAAAGATAAAAAAGAACAAAAATGGAAGAACAAACTGATTGATATAAAGCAAAATATAGTTTACCAG
>NC_068998.1:5956695-5958052 GCF_001194135.2 Octopus bimaculoides | reverse complement strand
AAATGGAAGAACAAACTGATTGATATAAAGCAAAATATAGTTTACCAGACAAAAAAAAAAAAAAAAAGACGGGATGGTCATGGAAGTGAGGCCTTTGAGCATAGGTTTGCTTAATCGAAGCTGACCTGGGGCGAAATAACGCCAAAGGAAAAAGAAATCGGTCGATTTCTAAAAACCGTCACCAGCAGCTTGGCTAAGCAAAAATAACAGCCAAACAAAACCCTACCATCTTAGAGAGAGAGAGAGGGAGGGATACGGATAACACAATGTCCGGAATCGCAAATATGATGGTCATTTTGGAGCGCCTGTGATCATTATGGGCTTGCTTGATCTCCTTATACTACATCTCTGGTTTCTACTACCCCTAATTATATATATATATATACACACACACACACACACACACAGAAGAGAGAAAAGACGAATGAGTGGGTACACGCCCTCGTTAGTTCTTTAGTTCGTTTTAGCCATCACAGCTCAAGCCATGTTATCACTATATACTATCGTTAGATTAATCATTTCGCTTCGTTTGACAGAACACACACACATGTATGTATGTATGTATGTATGTGTAGATATGTATGTGTAGATATAAATAGGATTCTTAAGAAAATGATAAGCCCTTAATACAAAAAAAAAAGGCAAAACGAGATCACAGCCTTGTTTTCAAGCTAACATGTTTAATAAAAGCGAAGCTGTTCCCCAAATATACAAATACATGCATCCATGAACATACTCTAGAATATATATATGTATATATATACATACATGTGTGTGTGAGTGCGTGTATATCCATGTGTATGTGCTGTGTTTAAGAGAATTTCAAATCCATTAATTTCCTCATCACACACACATATATATAGTGTGTGTGTGTATTTCCTAGCATATACTTTCACTAGAATGCTATGTCTGTCCCTCAAAATCTGTACAACAATTTTTTCATGTCAACATATGAAGCTAATATAATAATCCATCTATTTTTGTTCTCTGTGTCTTCCCTACCGGAAGTTGTTGCTTTTGGACATCATCTGACAAGGAGGATCTTTTTCAAGATATTTTAATATATTTTAAAAAGAAGAACGACCAGAAATTCACTCAGGAATACAGAAATATAACAAATAAACTAACAAGCAAAGCTAACCATAACCGAATCATCCCCATTCATTTTAATATCGAATAATAATAATAATTAGTATTAATTAATATCATTGCAGTAATTAATATTATAGGAATGGAAATTTGAAAGGAATAAAATAAATGGTTTAGCAGAAGGTGATGAAAATATGTAGAGGTCTTGAAGAAAAAACGATATAAATGAAAGTAACGGGTGTATGTATATATATATATATATATATAT
>NC_068998.1:5941214-5956303 GCF_001194135.2 Octopus bimaculoides | reverse complement strand
GTGTGTATATATATTATAGAATATCCTGTGTATATATAAATATACCTTATTCTATATTGTTATAGTATAGAACATTGTTACATGTCTGTGTATGTATATGTATGTATATCCATATTTATAACATATTCTTGGTATATATATATATATATATATATATATATATATATATAAAATCATAGAATATCCTATGTGTAATACATAGTTTATTCTATATTATATATGTATATATAATTGTGTATATATTATACATATATAACATTCTTGGTTTATATATATATATAATTATAGAATATCCTATGTGTAATACATACAGTTTATTCTATATTATATAGATATATATATTATTGTGTGTGTATATATATGTATATTATACATATATAACATATTTTCGGTTTTATAAATATATGTATTAGAATATAGTGAATGAGTGTACACACACATACATATGTGAGTGTGTAATGATATAGTTATGTATGTAGAAAGATAGGAAGAGGTGTATATATGTGTGTAGAGAGAGGCAGGAAAGATTTCTTTCAGTGTTTGGTGCTTGTAGAGTGAGAAAAAGAGAAATACATGAAGGTATGGTTAAAGTTAAAGCTTCCTCGGTTGCCCACGCCATGTGAATATTCATAAAGAACAATAATGATAATAATAATAATAATAAAAAAATGATAGATAGTTCAAGATATAAAGATAGATATATTCTGAGACAGACAGAGAAAATAATATGTAAAAGAGAAAGAAATTCTATGGAATCGATTGTGGATATAGATAAATGATTATTGAGTTATGTGTTGGTTGTTGTTTTAGGTTTCGGCAAGTACTTACCTCCTTCGATTCTAGTTAAAAGATGCGACATGAAACTCCCTTGTAGAGCCTTTCACATGCTTTCTTCCACCGACTCTAATCCCATATTTCCATCAAGAATTCACAAAATGGCGACATCATATCCAATCAAGCTGGTCACTTGCTCTTCATTCACTGCCTAAATATTTTTCATTTAATCATTTAAATCGTTTACATACTTTATTTATATTAAGGAAAATTACAAAAAAAATTATAGACAGAAAAAAAAGATAATATAACCAATCAGTTTTCTCTTTTTATTTTCTATCGGTTTTCTGCTAAATATATATATATAAGCATGTATTTTTTGTTTTTTTTTTAAGAGCTTTCATGTAACTCACTGTAATATCAACCAATCAGAAGCGACTATTCCAAATTTCTGCTGAACTTATTCTAGTACAAATGTCGTCGATGTTATCGTTGCAGCAGTATGCGAGTGGTTCAGAGGAATCTATCAACTCCGGCTCCGAAGACGAGACGCAAATCCACTTAAAAACAGTTGACCAGACCAGCTCCTTATCGGCGAAAATCTCCATCGTCGCAGCTCCTGACGTTGTTTCAAAGGTAAATAAATTAGCAACAACAACCATAATATTGACTCCCTCCCACCCTTCCTCTCTCTTTCTCTTTGTTTCTTTCTTTCTTTAACTCCCGCCATGTGCTTCTTCTCATTCCTCAGCATCTCTGTCTCTCTCCCTTCTTTCATCTGGTTTTTTACAACACCATCTCATTTACTCTTTTACTTGTTCCAATTATTTGACTGTGGCCATGCTCGAGCACCGCCTTTTTAGTCGAGCTAATCGACCCCAGGACTTATTGAATTACGGTGGCGTAAACACACCAGCATCGGTTGTCAAGCGATGTTGGGGGGACAAACACAGACACACAAATATATATACATACATACGACGAGCTTCTTTCAGTTTCCGTCTACCAAATCCACTCACAAGGCTTTGTAGAAGTCACTTGCCCAAGGTGCCACGCAGTGGGACTGAACCCGGAACCATGTGGTTAGTAAGCAAGCTACTGACCACACAGCCACTCCTACGCCTATCTCATTTGTTTACAATATGATTTCATCTGGTTCAAAACGTTCTGTGTTATTGATGTGCTATATTCTAACACCAAATCGATACACATACATATATGTACGTGTATATATATATATATATATATATATATATATATATATTGATAAACAGAAGGGCATGTTACAATGTAAATTCTTTGTTCATAAATAAATATATATTCATTGAATGATATATATATATATATATATATATATATATATATATATATATATATATATATATATATATATATATATCCTGTATAAAACTGTATTGTAATCGAACTGTTTTAGATAGTTTTAAATGTTCTTAAATTTAAACTGTCCCTTGTTCTATAAGTAAAAACAAGGGGTTAACTTTCATTGTTATTCTTCCGGTTTTACGTTTAGAGTTCAAATCCCGCCGCGGCCTAGTCTGTCCTTCATCCTTTCGGGCTCGGTAAAATAAGTATCAGTTGAGTACTGTGTTAATGTAATTCACTAGCAATCTCCCATAAAACTTCAGGTCTTGTGCTTATTGTAGGAAGAATTATTGTGCAGTTACTCCACTAATTTCAACTATCATCTTTGTATCCAGCTGACTGTACTTCTGGTGTTATTTATGACATCAATAATTATATCCTAATTGATTTACCACATGGTTAAAAGTAAAAGAAAACTAAAACACAGATTTCTCACCGTTGTCATTGGGTTCCCGGTGGACACTGAATGTGCAGCCTTATGGTCAAAAGATTTCCAACCGTAGCCATTTCGTTTTAATTTCAGGCATTCTATTTTGCACTATGGTAGTTGATGTTTAATCCAAGTCAGCCCTGATCAAGCAGACAGATCTATGATGATCGAAGACGTTCATACAATGATCAGTCAATGATTCTAGACTTTGTTTGTCTGGGACTATATTATTCATTGTGTCCTTCCTTTTTTAAGGCGAGTGTGAGTTTGGCTGTTATTTCCCAAAGGGTCGAGCAACCAAATGATATTTTTCTCGTTTATATTTAATTACATAGTTTATATATATTTTATCTACTCCTGGCGAAATTTGAACTTGGATTCTAGTTTATCACTGCAAGCAATTTAGACTGTATCCATTGCTCTATGCACCAGTTCTGTCTAACCTACAGATAAATATTTATAATCATTCAATGAATATATATTTATTTATGAACAAAGAATTTACATTGTAACATGCCCTTCTGTTTATCAATGTACAGCTATAAACCTTACAGAACCACTTTACTTACCAATCATCAAAAAAGACTGTTCTCTTGGCAACAACTCTGAGAAATCCTCCTGGATGCTGTTCCTCTTCCAACTCCATGTTCTCATGCACTAGGTAATATTTCCCCCAAAATTTGATTCTGCAGTGTAACACCTTCGCTAATGAATATTCCAGTTACCACTCCAACCCAACAAGGCTTTGATAATGTCCCTTGACAGTTTGACAGAAAATGGGACAAGGCTAGCCCTTTGAACCACCTGCACAGGAGCCAGTCCAGCGGCACTGGCAACAATCTCACTCGAATATCTTTACAAGTGCCAGGAAGGCGACGCTGACTGGCCTTCGTGCCCGTGGCACGTAAAAGCACCCACTACACTCTTGGAGTGGTTGGCGTTAGGAAGGGCATCCAGCTGTAGAAACTCTGCCAGATCAGATTGGAGCCTGGTGTAGCCATCTGGTTTCACCAGTCCTCAGTCAAATCGTCCAACCCATGCTAGCATGGAAAGCGGATGTTAAACAACGATGATGAACAGTGTCTGAAAATTCTTGACTTGCTGGAGTCTTTTGCTGTGAGGATGACATAAGCATGGCAGTGATGTCTGCTAAACCTATTAATATGGAGAGAGAGAAAAACAAAACTGTTCTCCTTTTGTTAATCCAGTGAGCTTGGATCATTTCCTTATCTTGCTTCACATGCATCTGGTTGTCAGGTGAGGCCTTTGTGAAAATTAACTGAATGTTTTTATTGTGGTTTATGACCAGCTGTAATGTAAATAAGCCTGAAAGATAAGACCATCTGTTATTGGCCATAAAACCACTTACTCTCTCATCCTTATTTTCAACCAGCCGGGAGTGGGCTACAAGCTTTGCCCCACCCACCACAATAGATACTTCATGAACGCTTCAGTTAAATGTAAGAGATTAGGCCTTTTCTTTCCTAACGAAACCTTTAAGTGTTGCTGGAAAAAGGTAAAGGTGAAAAGAGGATATTATATGAAAGATGTGTGCGGATATTTCAAACTCCATCTAAAAAGGGACTTTCTCTGCTCTCAACAAATCTATTGTAATTTTTTCAGTTGTCACAAAATGTATGATGATGTAAGATCTTATTGGCAGTGACCTGGCGGAACCGTTTCCATGCTGGACAAAATGCTTGACAGAAAGATTTCTTCAGTTTGTCTGGAACATGAGTGTGTGAGTTTCTTATTAGGCAGGTAGTGCATGAAGACATTTGGTCTTCCTCATACAAGATCAGAAGGGGCCAATTTTTATTTGAAGCCATCAAGGACAAGAGGAAAGACTGCTACAAAGCTTTTGAACAAACTCCAACATCCCCCCCCTCCTCAACCGAACATGCTTTGGTTTTTCCCAGATGAGAAAAATTTCTGCCAGGATCAGATGGGGAACACACACAACAGCCGTTGGCTTGCTGTGTCCCCAAAACATGTACAGAGTGATAAGAATCAAAATGTCCAGTCACCATCATGGTGTTTGGAGTGATCACTAGCGATGGCGCCATTACATTTCCATTCATCTTCCCACATGCCCTCAGACTCAACACAGAAGCCTACATCAAGTGCCTGGAGGAGGTAGTGCTGCCCCGGGTGAAGAGTGTGACTGCTGGAATATCCTATGTCTGGCAACAGGATTCTGCACCACGCCACACAAGCAGGAGAACCCAGTCATGGCTGTCAGACAATTTCTGCGACCATATCACCCCTAACATCTGGCCACCTCACTCTCCAGACCACAACCCCCTTGATTATTATGTGTGGGGCACAGTTGAGCAAGAGACCAACAAAGCTCCTTGTAACACCAAAGATGAACTGAAGGCAAGGATTATGGCAGCATTCACCAACTTAAACAAGGAGAACGTCCAGAAGAGTTGCAGGGGATTCCAAAGTCGTCTGGAGGCCGTGGTTGAAGCCAATGGCAATTTTTATTGAATAAACTTAGTCTTTAGCATTTCAAGATATTTTTATGTAATTTTGGTAAATATATCTGTTAAAATGAGATGCCAGTGTCATTTTCATTTTTGTGTAATTTAGATGACAATTTGTTCCCTGCACCCTGTACATATATAAAATGTACAGAGAGAGAAGGAGAGAGTCTTCTCTTGGACAACTTGTCACCAATCTACAAGCCTTTTCTCATCTCATCATGGAGATGTAATAACTTCAAATCTGTCTTCACTCCTTCATCCCAGGTCTTCCTCAATCTCTTTCAGTCCTACAAATTCCATTCACTTTGAACACACAGTATTTATACAGCTGTCTTCCATCACAAATATCATATGACCTTATGCTTCATACACAAGCATCATACAATCTATTCTTCACACACTGAGGGGAAAAGTCCAGTGGTAATAATTCCCTGAACATTTTGCAACCAGTTCTTATTGCTGTGTTTTCAGAATACTTGCCCCTCCTGCTAATTAGGTCCCTCAGGTAACAGAAGCTCTCAAATACGTCTGGGGAATTGTCTGAGCATTAGATGGAGTGTTTTCTCATACATTCTCAGTACTGCTGGTGCCTCTGCACCTGTCACAATGAAAAGTCTACCTTCTCTGTTAACTTTCCTGCGATTTCACTTCACCTCTGTTACTCTCTGACCTATCTTTTTTATTCTTGTAGCAGTAACAATGATGAGCTACACCAGTCTTCCATGGGGGGGGGGATATTACTTTGCTTGGAAGCAGGTGTGGGTCGGTGGCAGGAAGGGTATCTGGCCATAGAAAATCTGCCTCGACTACTGCTTGGTACCAGGCTTTTGCTAATTGTTTTAGGTGCCTATGTAGTCATAAGGAAACATAGACACCTTCTCAGCACTCCCCATTTCACTTAGACCCAGTGGCACAGCCAAGATGTGACAGCTAGAAAGAAAGGGCTGCACCAGCACATAGTCATTACTCATTACTGTTGAAGTCACATGAAAATGAAGTACCTTGTACAAAGAAACAGTGCAACATCTAGCCCACAATTTGAACCCACAACCTTATGATCATAGCTAACATAACTAACTACTGAACCAGTATCCTTCACATAGCTGAAATTACATGAAATTATATTCTAAAGAAAAGAGCAAGGTACAGGTCATGGAAAGGCCAAAGTTCAATGCCACGTTAAGCTGCCTCACAGATGGAATCAAATTAAAACCAATGTTTATTTTTTAATGAAAAGCAACAATGCTAAATATAAACTTACCGCCATGTGTTTTTGTTCATGTTCATAAGAATGGGTGGATGAATAAAGCTAAAGAATTGGAAATGCATGGAATCTGTACTCGGCTGATTTAAGAAAGGTAAAATAAACCTTAGGTAGTTTGGAATATGTTCAGATCCCACTTAACAAATGATATCAAGAAGAATCTGTATTGAAACTATACTCATCATCATCATCATCATCACCATCATTTAATGTCCATTGTCCATGTTGCCATGGGTTGGATGCTTTGACCAGAACTGGTAAGCTGCGGGGCTGCACCAGGTTCCAGTCTGATTTGGCATGCTTTCTACAGTTGGATGCCCTTCTTAACGCCAACCAACACCAAGAGTGTAATGGGTGCTTTTACATGTCACTGGCACAAGTGCCAGTTGCCTGACACCAGTATCTACCATGACTACGATTTCACTTGGCTTGACGGGTCTTCTCAAGCACTTGATGATGGCAGACACCCAGCATGCAATGTCAAGGCAAGAATATGCACACATACATGCACTCACACACACACACACCATTTCTTTTTAGTTATCATCTGTTTTTTTTTTCTTTCTTTTTTTTTATTCTTCCACCTTGCCAATTCAGCCAACCACCACCAATATTACTATTAATAATTCAATCATTTAAGGCCTATATTCACTACCCTTGTTTTGTGACCAACCATAAGCAATACATTCTTCTCATATTCATTGTGACCTTCATGTAGAGAAAGAATGTTTGTTACCAAGAAAGCTGGCCATTTCTGTTGATATGTCCTACATAAAATGTACAATTTCTAAATACTTTCTCTTTCTTCATCAATTTTATTTTTATTATTACTACTACTATTGTTGTTGTTGTTTCCCATTTCTAACTTCCTCTTTTGTGATTGGATTGAAAACAAATTGAGCTGCTGTTAATCACATTTGTTATTCAAGTTGTTAATGTGTTATTAGGAAGACTGAACAATCATTGCTGTGTATTGCTTGAGCTGTTTACAAGAATTTTTCTTCACAAAAGATCGTTTATTCCCAACACCAGTGGGGAAAGGCCAAGGAGTCAGTTGACTCTCTTACTTAAAAATAGTTATTTTTGTTAATTAGTATGTTAAACACCAACAATAATTTGCAGTGTTGCCAATCAATATTAAACTTACTAAGTATGGTGGATTGTCAAAAATAAGAACTTTACAGTACTTTGTTTAGTTTTGGCATGCTGTACTGGGTTCAAATCCTACTAAGGACAGCGTTTGCCTTCTACTTACCTACTAGTGTGGGACTTGAGGAAATAATTACTACTACTACTACTACTACTGATAATGATGATGAGGAGGAGGTGGATGCATGCATGCCCTGATGCAGTACCAGGCAGTGGCTCTCATGGCTTTTGATCTTAATTGATTGGAAGTGTTATCTTGTACAGTGTTTTGTCTTGGTATAACAGTTGGGCTACAACAAATATTCAATTTCCATCTGGTCGAGCACCCATGTAGATGCTTCTTCATTGGCACAGCACTGAAATGGTTACAGTCTCAAGACTTTTTTATAAGTCTGTGTATTCTGAGACTTTATTGAGGATTCCATTGTTTGTGCAAGCACACAGGTAAAATACTTAACTGGACTCCTCTACTTTCGAAACCTTGGGATATACTGCATAACAGGAGAGAGAAAAAAGAAAAGAAAAATGGATGAGGAGAAGGAAAGGGGCAGACAGAGAAAAGAAAGAAATGGAAGCTATTTGGCCAAATATAACCTAAATTTCTAATTGTAATTGAAAAATACCGAAACAGCATACAATGTAATTTTTAGAATAGAATTCTTTGATAAAAATGAATAAAAGTAAACAAATTACACGATATACAAAGAAAAAAGAAATGAAAATAGAATATATAAAAATTAACGAAGGAAAAATAAAATGAAAACAACAAGTATTTTTATCAAGAGATAAGTAATATCACTTCAAAGGTGGTTATAGATTTATTTGACGATCTCTTGGGGATTTGTTTGGTCTTTAATGAGGATTTATTGCAAAATCAAATCATATCAAAAGTAAGCCTAATTTATTTTAGAGAGGAACACAAATGGTTGTGTGTGTAGGTAGGTAGGTAGGTAGGTATGTTGTGTATTGGTTAAGTTGTTAAGTGAGCCAAAAGTTATGTTATGTCAGTTAAGATAGTGTAACGAGATGTTACTGTTTAGATAAGCTAAGAATCAGAAACACATATTTGGTTTTAGATATAAATAGTAGGGAGAGGTAGAATAATAGTGTCAATGAATTAATTTATTTGTTTCACACTTCACTGGTTTTCTTTCTTTTTCTTTTTTTTTTCCAAACTCCGTGTTGTGTCAGATGATTCTTAGATAGTCCGCATTACTCCTTAAAGAGCATAGGGCTGTGTTTATTTCTTTTTTAACTCTAAGCAGTTAACTCTAAGGCCTTGTGGAAAGAAGTAAGGAGGCATCACGTCCTTCATTGCTGACAACCCCTAAAACCATGACAGTTGCAGGAAATTTTGTATGCATAACCCCTGGATCGTCAGAAGGGTCTGCACATAACCATCTGTCATTTCTTTTAACTTTTTGATCTTGGTCCAACCCATGCTAGCATGGAAAGCAAACGTTAAATGATGATGATTATATCTATGGAGGCATAAAATAATCTCCCCAGTTCTATTTACCATTCGCCCTTTTGCATTTAAACCAACCATATCTAGCTAAAATATTCCACCCATTTTAGATTCAAACTGACCAGATCCTACCTCTCACACTTACCCTACAATGCCATTCCAGAACTGAAACAGTCACATCATTGAAATGTTCAAGCTACAAGATAATGCTTGATTAATTCAAAACAATGTGAATAAATAAGCAGGACATTAGACAGAGTAATCTGAATGCTAAAGGGTTCAAGTATCACTGGTGAACCCCCTTTTCCATCTTCATACAAGGACTCAAAGTAAGAAAATCTTCATTGAGTTTTCCAAGATACATAAAATGAAAATCAAGTGAGGGTTAGCAGCCGGGAGAGTATCTGGCTGACAAAACAACACCTCGGTAGTATATCTGTCTAACCCATTCTAGCATTAGGAAACGGATATAAAGTACACACATTCTATTACATGTGTATATGTGCAAAAAAAGAAAAAAACAAATAGAAAAAAAACATGGAGCAAATGTTTTGGTGTCAGTGATGTCAAGTTTAGTAGTTACCCTTGACATAATGTTCAACTTCCTTCCAACCAGTTGTCTGTTCTTCCAGAGCTGATCAAAGATAATCAATAACAATTACTATATTAATGTTCTAACATACCCATTTTAATCACATTATTAACATTGAATAAGAACATCAGAAAACTGCAGAGGATTACCATATATCTGCTGGCGGCAGTCTTAGAAGATTCACTACATTCTATTTATTTATTTTATTCATTAATTTATTTTGTTCTTTTTCCCACCCTAGTGTATTAGTTAGGATGGTGTACTCTTTAACTAACTATGTTACCATTTATTTATGTATGCAGTAGATACTGAAGTGCTTTCTTGAGGTAATACAGTAATTGAATAACATAAGTGAACAGTTGATGCTACGGTTTGCAGTGTACATGATGGAGAGTGAGAAGAATGAATTCCACTACACAGGAGGAAGTTCATACTAAAAGATGTTTGTTTTGACATGTAAGACACTGCAGCTTTTCATTTGGAGCTCAAATCTGTTGTATTGTACATAGACCAGCTACAGAGGCAGGAGCAGTAAATTGTGAATGATCTTACTATTTATCCCTTGAGCCAGTGAGTTGAGCTCATATTTAAGTGGTTGTCGTGATGACAGTGGTAGTTGTCTGGATCAAGCAAGCTGATGGTTAAATGCATTGTTGTTGTTGGCACTCCGTCGCTTGCGACGTCGAGGGTTCAACTGAACAGCCTGCTCGTCAAATTAACGTGCAAGTGGCTGAGCACTCCACAGACAAGTGTACCCTTAATGTAGTCCTCGGGGATATTCAGCGTGACACAGTGTGACAAGGCTGACCCTTTGAATTACAGGCACAACAGAAACAGAAAGAAAGAGTGAGAGAAAGTTGTGGTGGAAGAGTACAGCAGGGTTCGCCACCATCCTCTGCCGGAGCCTCTTGGAGCTTTTTTAGGTGTTTTCACTCAATAAACACTCACAATGCCCGGTCTGGGAATCGAAACTGTGATCCTATGACCGCGAGTCCGCTGCCCTAACCACTGGGCCATTGCGCCTCCACTATGGTTAAATGCATTCTGTATGTAACCATTCCATCTATTTTAATATGGCTGTGTCTGTTATTTGTAGAGAGATGAGAAGTAGATTTCACCAACGCTTTCCCCTTCAACTTAATCTGTTGTATGGTTGCGACTGTTGAGTGAGAGGGAGTCAGTCTTGTCTGGTGTTGTTGCATAGTCATTGTCTGCGAATGAAGAGACTAGAGACTTGAGCTGCTAACTTATTTGATACAAAACAAATGAAGTCAAATGAGAGTCCCGGACACCTTATTTAACAGGGGCTTTCAGCTGTTGCAGTGACAGACAGTAACACCCCTGTAGGATTGAAAGTAAACTCATTGGACTCTTATAATAAGAGTAATGTGCTTTATTCACACCAGAGGGCGTTTGGAGTCTTACGTTTAGGTAGTCGTAGTGCATCATGTGAATACATTTCTTTTTCTCCCTACTTTGTTAAATTATATATCCAGACCTTCAAAGATATAAAATCAACCACTTTTTATCTATGGACCCCCTTTAATTACTAGTTTATTTTGGTGGACCCCATAGCCATTTGATGTTTAAAAACTACTTTTATAGTCACTTCTTTCAAAATTCCTATTTTGTTTTTCACACACTAACTTGTGTAGATTGAACTAAGTAAAATGTTAGAGGAAGACTTGTCCTAGCTGCTTCTTGCATCATCATCATCATTTAATGTCCGTTAACTATGCTGGCATGGGTTGGACGGTTTGACCAGGGCTGGCAAGCTGGGCCCAGTCTGATTTGGCTTGGTTTCTACAGCTGAATGACCCTTCCTGAGGCCCAGCCCTTGTTTTCAAGTGAGGTACTTTCTTCTACTCGTCTTCATACATCTAAAACCACAGAGCTTAGAGACATGAGCTAACATCCCCCATTGCCCAAGTAATGTCGGTAAGATCACAGAAAAACTCATACATACATACGCGAGCACAATTGGCTCCTGTGCTCTTTCTGTCTTTCAAATCTCACTTACAAGCATCGGTCGACATATGGTTATAGAAGAAGGCACTTGCCCAGTGGTTGCAAAGTGACCTTCTTAACCGGGAATACATTTCTAACTGGAAGTAAAACACTAGCTTCTATCACTAAGTTGCACTCAGCCCAAGTAATAATGGCACTTTATCTATTCTTTTGCTCATAACAATGCTCAAAACAGCAGATTGTGTATTATTGATAAAAAATTAACTTCTTGAACTCTTTTGTATTGATTATTAATTATTGGCAATGCAAGCCAGCACTAGTTTCTTGTTTGTTTTTTTTTTATTTTATTATTTCATTTTTTAAAAATTTATTTTATTCTGGATATTCCTCTTATCACACCTACTTTTTGATTTGCCGTTCTCTTCCTTTGGATTTCAATCTGCATGGTCAGAAATGACTGGCAACTAGAGCTCTGAAAGACAAACAGCAAGAACACAAGAACACTGCCATGTTATTTCTTCAGCTCCACTTGAAACCATAATAACAAATGTCCTTATCCACTTAAAACAGAATTTTTCTTCTGGCAGACTCTGTCATGGGCCTAATTCCTGGCCAACCTGTTTGACTCTTGTTATTCTTTGTTAAAGTCACATTATATAACATTCACTGAAATATCATTTCCATTTCATTTCGTTTCTTGCTTCTAAAACGGAGCCAAATAGCCTTCTTTCTCTCTTTCTCTCTCTCTCTCCTTCCTTCCTTCCTTCCTTCAGATTATGTTTTCAGCTTGGATGAAGGATGTTTCAGCTCGGACTGCTCCTACACTCGAATACTAAGCAATGCAAATTCTTACTGCAGCAGCAATGAATCATGAAATTTGGCTGATATTTTCTATTGCCATTCTTTCGCTCTTTAATCCATTTCATCATTTCCATCATTTTCGTCATCGTCATCATTTTGATTTTTTACTTCTCTGATTTGTTAAATTATATTATTGCCTTGATTCTGGGCCGTGATTCTTAGGGACATGCTCTTTACCAAGAACTACAGCCAATGTGCGCGGTATCTCAAAAGCAGTCATGTGAGGTTTTAGCACAATCATTTTGGCGCCATCTATTTGGCGTTGCCAATTCAACTCCCTTCAACAGCGACCTTTATTGACATCAGACATTTCAATGCTTCTCTATTCTCAGAAACGTTAGCATGCTGAGCTTAATGCTTAGCGGTATTTCGTCTGTCTTTACATTCTGAGTTCAAATTCCGCCGAGGTCAACTTTGCCTTTCATCCTTTCTGGGTCAATAAATTAAGTACCAGCTAAGTACTGGGGTCGATTTAATTGACTCCCCCCCCCTCTCCCTGAATAAATAAAAGCGCAATATATTTGATTGCCTGAGACAGATGGACCTGAAGCAGACCTGGAGTAGAAATGGGATCTTTGTGATATGGATGCAAATGATGAAGGAAATGTACGGTGTGATTTGAGGGTGGGTTTGGCTGCTATAACTTGCAGATCAAACATATACAGGGTGATAGCATTTCTGGTTTGACATGTGAGCAGTAGGCTTATGTGATTTGCAGTAATTTATTATTTTTTTTTTTTTTTTTGAAGAGTCAGTCACTGATCTGGCCCTGAAGGAGAAGCTTAGTCTTTGAGATGCAGTTTTCAGTAGCATCATCGATGTGAGATTACCATGAGATATCATTAGAATTTGTGAAAGCTAACATTTGCAGCAAATTTGTGGGGCCTTTATCAGTGTGTTATTCATATACCCACGAGAATATAGTGCAAAACTTGTTTTTCTTGATGCGTATTGTAATTGTGTTGACAGAGGATTGATAGTTATCTTTCCACTAGGGAATGTTTTTTGATGTGTCTCTCTCTCTCTCTGTTAATGAAAGCTGTGGGTGTCTGATGTAGGATGTTCTTGGTTGCATGTTGGTGACGCCAGACTGCAGAATGTTAACAGAGAAAGGAAAGCTTGTTAATATCATCTGCATAGAAGTGTGTTTGTTAAATGTAACAACAAGTAGGTCGCTAATATTACAGAAGGAGAAGTGTAGGGAAAGCTGTATTGATGGAACTATGAGAGGTACATCAGAGGCTGTAGATAGTTTAGAATGTGGGTTGGAGAGAGTTCAGTCAGTGCACGGAATGCACTGAGAGGAAATGTCCGATCCGAGAGATGGGAGAGAGACAGATGAAGTTGATCAGTGAGCAGCAAGATGGCAACTAGGAAGTTCTCATGCCAGACATGGTAACATTCCTTTACACAAAGTTGTCAAATTTATAAACTTCATACACCTACATATATAAATATATATAAAATTTAAAATTTATTAATAAGGGCAGAAATTGATATTAATCAATTAAAACCAGTGGTCTAGCATATTAAAAAAAATCCAAAGCTTAAAATTATATTACATACAAAAATAAGAGGAATGACCAGCAAAAGTGGACTCCTATATGCTAGAAATAGATGCTGAATCATCCACTTTTGCTGGTCATTCCTCTTATTTTTGTATGTAATATATATATATATATATATATATATATATATACACACACACACAATCTGCTCATAATTAATGTCTAATATGCAAATGTTATACATTTATATGTGTGTACCTGTGTGTGTACACACAAGCATACAGTCTACCTAACTGCTAATAGAAAGTAATGTATGCAAATACTGTATGTGTGTGTGTGTTTAATAATACCAAAATTTGTCATATTCATATAAAAATATTCAAAATATGCCTCTTCTTCCACCGGAAAGACTTGCTATTTTTTAGCTATCCATTTGCAAGTTTAAGACATAAATCAGCTGCCAAAATGACATAGCGACTGCTTCGTAATACATCCATGCAATATGCCTGGCCTGGGGTTAAATAACAGCACTACATTAATGAAAGAGCCTCTGTGTGGTGACTTGAATTGCTAGATATGGCAGCTAATTCTCCATCTAGCAGAAGGACATGTTGGTTACTGTAGTTAGGGGTACATTATGTATGAATAGATAAAAATGCAATATATGTGATTGGTAGAGACAGACGGGCCTGAAGCTGATCTGGGGTAGAAAAGGGATCTTTGTGATAGGGGTCACAAATAGTGAGGGATGGATGATTTTGACAAACCTGGCTGATTGATTGACCAAATGATTAATCAAACAAGCAATATGTTGATTGGTTAAATAGTTAACCAATTAACATCATCATCATCATCATTGTTTAATGTCTGCTTTCCATGCTAGCATGGGTTGGATAAGAACCTGCTACCAGTTACTCTCTCTCTCTTTTTACTCTTTTACTTGTTTCAGTCATTTGACTGTGGCCATGCTGGAGCACTGCCTTTAGTCGAGCAAATCGACCCCAGGACTTATTCTTTGTAAGCCTAGTACTTATTCTATCGGTTTCTTTTGCTGAACCGCTAAGTTACGGGGGACATAAACACACCATCATCGGTTGTCAAGCGATGTTGGGAGGACAAACACAAACAAACATATACACGTACATACATACATATATATATATATATACGACGGGCTTCTTTCAGTTTCCGTCTACCAAATCC
>NC_068998.1:5932353-5940775 GCF_001194135.2 Octopus bimaculoides | reverse complement strand
ATGAAATGTAAACAGAATCCAGGGGGTAAGAGTGTGTAGAGGTTTTGGGTGAGAAAATCCTGAATGATTTCATGCATTGAGGACAACTCAACACATTGGATCTCTCTCTCTCTCTCTCTCTCTCTTTATCTCTCTCTCTCTCTCTCTCTCTCTCTCTCTCTCTCACATGCATACACTCACACACATACCAAAAAAATTAATGAAATTCCCTTCCACTCCCAGAAATAATATTGCTGAATTAGAGAAGTAGTAGCTGTAGTAGTAGTAGTAGGCGGAGGAGCAGTGATGGTGGTGGTTTGCAGTGGTCATAATGAGAGAGGGGAAGGCCAGAAGGTGGTACAGAAATCAGTGAAGCATCATGAATACCAGCAGATTGTGTGGGTTTAAGTGCATTATTTTAAGCATCAGTGAAATTTCGATGCAAGTTTGATTGAGTGGTTTAAGTTGTAGGTAGAGAAAAAGTAGTATTTGAATTGTTAATAGTACTGTTTTTGTATCTCTCTACATGACCATCCCACCAGAAGTTTTGACAACAGATAAGTGAAACAGTATGCAAGGTGGTTGGTACTAGGAAGGGCATCCAGCCATAGAGACCATGCCACAACAGACAGTTGGAGTGTTGGACAGCTCCATGTCAAACCATCCAACCCATGCCAGCATGGAGAGCAGACGTTAAACGGTGATGATGATGATGAGAGTGCTCTGTCAGTTCCTGTCTACCAAATCCACTTGCAAGTCTTCCGTTGGCTCTGGGACTTTTGTAAAATACACTTGCCCAGAGCACCTTGCAGTAGTTTGGATGGTAAACCTTTTAATCACTCAATCCTGCAGGCACCTCTCTGTGTGTGTGTATCTCTTTGGCATTGTGCATTAGGTAGAAGCCTGTCAGACAAGAAAATATTGCTTTGCTCAGAAAGAGGTGAGGACTGGTGATAGGCAGTGGAGCATCCAGCCATTGAAAATCTTCCTCAGTGGATTCCGTCTGACCCTTTCAAGCATGGAGAAGTGATCATTAAAATGATGATGGTGATGGTGATGATCATAATCACACTCAGCAATCCACACCTCTGTTATAAATGGTTTTTATCATGGGCTCTAAAAATGGTTTCCTTTGAGCTCCAAAGTTCTTATAGAAATTCGAATCACTCCCTCTCCACCCCCACTGCACACACACTTGAATTCAAATCATCATCATCATCATCATTACTGCAGCATATATCAGTTGTTGTTGTTTTTTTTAAATATAGTCAGCTTTATCAGCATCTTATCTTTATGGGTGTCACAGTAATAAAAATAATATCCTTTTGATAAAAAGCACAATGACTTTTTGTCAACTGCATCAGGCAGTCAGCAACAATAAAGGCTTAGATTCGAATTTGAATCAACAACACCACGCAACATGACTGAATATTTAATTTTCCTAAGTTTCTGAGGATCAAAAATACAAACCTTGTCCGTTTAGCTCCTTCTTTCTATCTTTTTTTTGTGTTTTTTTTCGTTATTTTTTTTATGCTGGGTTCAACCCCTAACGGCTGCAACATTGAGGCATACACTGAGATTGACTCAAACTCCCCATAATATATTACTAAATATTTAGTTATTTGAATGTTTATGGGTGAAAAGTATAGAAGCTTGTCCCCTGTAGGTTCTGAAATGTTCTCCTCAATCTAAATCATGTGAACTGCAAACAATGGCATTATATTACTGGATGGAAGATGCTTTAGTTTTCTTGAATCTCTCTTGGGTGAAAATTATACAAAACACCCTTTCACTCAAACTCTCTCTGTCTCTCTTGCTGTGAGTTTTGAAATGTCCCAAGTTCAAATCAACGTCACAAACTTTATATTGCCTTTCACCCGTGTCAGGTTTCTGTTGAATAAACAAATGCCAGGAGGGTTGTGTGTACGTTGTGCTGCAGATGATTCAATGAACTAATACTTCCTTCCACTTTCATTTAAGATGTTTTATATCAGTTCTGTTTCAGAGTCAGGTCTGCTCTGTCTAGTCCGCTCTCTCTCTCTCTCTCTTTCTCTCTCTCTCTCTCTCTCTCTCTCTTTCTCTCTCTCTCTCTCTCTCTGCGTGCATGTGTGTGTGTTCTTTTTCCATCCTTTTACTCTCACCCTCTCCCCTGTCTACATAATTCACCCTCTTTCACTTTTCTCAAGCATATTTTATATCTGTTTTGTTTTCACTCCTCTTCTTCTCCCCTTTTTACTGTCCCCTCTCCCTCCCTATCTCTCTCTCTCTCTTTCCCTCCCTCCTCCTCTCTCTCTCTTTCCCTCCCTCCTCCTCCTCTCTCTCTCTCTCTTTCCCTCCCTCCTCCTCTCTCTCTCTCTCTTTCCCTCCCTCCTCTCTCTTTCTCTCTCTTTCTCTCTCTCTCTCTCTCTCTCTCTCTCTTTGTTTCTCCTCATCATTTATATATCGTTCTTCCTCATCTCTACTTCTAAATAAATGCAGCTGTCTTGTGTTCAACTTAAGTTTATTCTTCATAGATTACGATGTGTGTGTATTTCCATTATAGCTTGCCTTCGTTACCTCCCTCATTTCACTTCCCAACTGTATCTTGTTTAGGGGACATAGAAGAAAAAAGATATACAAAATATTTCCCTCTTCCTCGTCTCTCAAAAGACAAACCAGAACCTACCAATGCCATAATTATTTTTCGAAAATGTCATTAGCCTCTGTGAAGTACATTTGTTGTTGTGCATTTACATATTTTTTTCTATATTTAAACAGTGAGTATGTATAAGTATGTTGAGTATGTCCTGGAACCATTCTTGTTGTAATTAACTCCTCATCCAATGTCTAATTGCAATGTGAAGTTGTTGATTTGCAGTAGTTGAAGAGGAACATTGACAGCATCAATGCCAGTGGTTTGGGAAGTCTTGGAGGGACCCTGAAGAGCAGAGTCACTGTCCCTTCCTCCAATGTGTCCATGTGAGGAAGGCTAGAAGAGCTTTTAATATGACAGTGGTGTCACTGCATTCCAGTTCTTATATGCAAACACACACACATGCACATCATCATCATCCTTTAACATCCATTTTCCATGCTGGCATGGGTGGAATGGTTTGACCAGGGCTGGCCAGCTGGGGAGCTGCACCAAGTTCCTGTCTGATTTGACCTGGTTTCTATGGCTGGATGCTCCTCCTAGCACCAACCACTTCACACTGTGTGCTGGGTGCTTTTAGCATGGCACCAGATGAGCGCTTTTACATGGCACCAACACTGGACTCTTGCAGGCCAATCTTCTTTATCAAGGGGAGCGACCTCAACACTTCTGCTGAAGAAGATGGGTCTTCTTGAGTACAGCAAGGCACCAGGTATCTTGGTGTAGGTACTGTGGTATAGCTGTGTGGTAAGAATTCAGCTTACCAACCTCTTGTTTGTGGGTTTCACCCCACCCCCCACCCCACCCGCATGCTGCTTCGGGCAAGTACCTTCTATCAAAGCACTTGGCCAACCAAAGCCTTTAAGTGCAGGTCCCACTTAAAAAGCATGTAGTCCGCAGTGTAAAGTGGTTAGTGTTCGGGACGGTGTCCAGCTGTAAAAACCTTGCCAAAACTGACCTCACCTGTGCTTGTGCCACGTAAAAAGCACTAAGTCCACTCTGCTGAGTGATTGGTGTTAGGAAGGGGATCCAGCTGTAAAAATCCTGCCAAAACAGTCCCAGAAGTCTGGTGCAGGGTTTTGCTTGGACAGCTCTTGTGAAACCGTCCCACCCATGCTAACATGGAAGGCAGACATTAAACGGTGATGATGATGATGTTGATATGTAAATTATAATGCTATTTAACAAGAACTTCTTTCAGTTATTTAAACATTCACTTTAATAAACTTTCCATTTTCTCTTCTCTCTTCCAGCATGATGTTAACTCCTTACAACCGGTGGATCCAACAGAAAAAGAACTGAAACACAACCCCAAATATGATGAACTTTTCACTCCTACGGTAAAAAATGTTGACCCATTATATCCATCCATCCATATATCCATCCATTCATTCATTCATTCATTCATCTTTTCTCCCCTGCTATTGCTGGGAGGGTCATGGAGAAAGAATCCAGAAGCACCTCTTCCATAGAATCCCATCAGAAGGAACCATCATTAGACTTTCTGACTGGATTCCCAACCACGACCAACTGACACTACGGATATCATCCAACCATCTTGGTCACGGTCTACCGCTAGGTCTCCTGCTTCTGGTTCAGCTTGGAGAATCCGTCTTGCGATTCTTCCTTGTGATGCTTAAATCACATGTCCATACAACCAGAGCTGTGACTTCTCAATACAGATAAGTAGCAGCTTGATCTGAAGCAGTGATTCCCAACATGGAGCAACCCCCCCCCCTCCACCAGTGGGACCATGGAAGATTATTGTGAGGCATGGGATTCCAATTTTTTTCTTTTTTTTTTTAGTGAAAATCCTTTTTTCACAGCAAACCTACTACATCTATAGTCAGCCTAACCAATCCAATCCCTCCAACCAAGCATATGGCTACAGTATAGCGCTATTCTCATGCCCCAGTGTTGATAGTTCTTTAAGGAAAGTATATAATTATGAAATACCAAAAATAAAGTTGTTTTTTTTTTTGTTTTTTCCAACCACCAGTGGGGCGTACATTATTCTGTAAAGTTATAGTGGGGCCTTGAGGAAAATAGGTTTGGAAACACTGATCTAGAGAGACTCCTTGGTCTCTGAGCTATGCACTCCTTCAGAGGAACCCTGTTTTGGGCATTTATATTGGTGATCGTTTTCTTTCAGTCAGTACCCAATATTCATTCCACCTTACATGTTGATTAAATTGACTCATTATTAATATTCTTATCACAGCAATGGATGAGCAGACTCATTAGAGAATTGGCGATAATGCTTTACAATATTCATTCTGGTTATTTATGCTCTGAGTTCAAATCCCATTGAGTTCAATTCTGCCTCTCATCCCTCCTGGATTGCTAAAATTAATTACCATATTTAAAATATGACAAGACCTTCAGAAGTTTTCATTCCAACAGATATTGAGGCTGTAGACAAATGTAGTTACGTATTCAAAAAGACACTTGCCCAAGATGCTACTCAGTGGGACTGAACCCGGAGCCATGTAGTTGCAAAACAAGCTTCTTATCACACATGCAGCAATGGTGTTGGTATTTGTATATGTCTGGGAGGAGGGGAGAAGTATATTTCCCTTTCCTCCACTCGGTTTTGTTATCTTTATTACCGTTTCTACATTAGTCTTCATATTTATATCCATATTCTTCATCATCATCATCATCAAGTGGAAATGTCAGCCACTGATCCACAGAAAGCAACAGCTGATAGTCATTCTCTCTCTCCCTCCTCCTCTACACCTCTCTTTTTCTCTCTCTCCCTCCTCCTCTACACCTCTCTTTTTCTCTCTCTCTCTCTCTCTCTCTCTCTCTCTCCACTCATTCACTCACTCACTCTCATATGCTGTATCTATATATAAATATTCAGACAACCACTACTTAGTTTCCCTCTCTCTCTCTCTCTTGCACAGACATGCACACACATGTATGCAGAGGAATATATCCTCTTTCCCTCTCTGTCTCACATATTCATAAATGCACACACATACACATGTGTTTACAGACACACACACACACATACGCATATATAAATATATTAGATAAATTCATAATATTTGGCATGATATCCATTTCCTCTTCCTAAATAGCTCCCACATTAAAATTCTCTTCATCGTTTAGTGATTACCTTCCACTTATGTATAGTTTAGATGTCGCAATCGAGCAAAGTCTTTCTTCATTTGTTGCAGAAAATGTTCTTTTTCTTTTTGTAGTTGTTTAGCCCAGATCACCTTTTAATCACGCAGACCCTATAACAAAACTAGCATTTCCCTCTGGCTTTTTCCATGCCGTGCTTGAGAAGACCCATGAAGCCAAGTGATAGTCAACCTCGGAATTTGAACTCCACGTAACGGCAGACAAAATACTGCTAAGCATTTTGCCCGGCGTGCTAATGATTCTTCCAGCTCACTGCCCTAAAGCTAAGCTACACGTTAATCCTGTAATATTTAAACTGGCCATATCCAGCCCAGATGCCATGCCTGTTTTATGCTTACACTGGCCAGATCTGCCATTTCATACCTATCCTACAATGTCATTCTAAAAAGTAAACAATCACATCATTGAAATCTCGAAGCTATAAGATAATGCATAATTAATTCAAAACAAATTATTACATTTGACAAAGTAACCTGAATGTGAAAGGGTTAAGTCTATGACCCAAATAAGTTCCAATGTGTTTGCATCATAAATTTCTCTTGATATTTTATCAGACAATGAATACGATTAATTAAATGATTAATTTTTAATTGCAAATTTACAAAATATTTAATGATGTAAATTTGCTGTAATTTTTCACAAATATTTACATTGTATTAATTAGATAGTGTTACTGATACAATTTTAATGTGGCTACAGACCAAGCAATAATGCAGATAAGAGAATAATTTCCCATACTATTATCATAATTCTTTAAACTATATCTTTACATCTACACTACGTTTCAATAACTTTGAGCTCTCGTTATTATTAATTGCCTTAAGGCGGTGAGCTGGCAGAATCGTTAGCACGTCAGGCGAAATGCTTAGCGGTATTTCGTCTGCTGGAGACACAATGGCCCAGTGGTTAGGGCAGCGGACTCGTGGTCGGAGGATCGCGGTTTCGATTGCCAGACCGGGCGTTGTGTGTGTTTATTGAGTGAAAACACCTAAGCTCCACGAGGCTCCGGCAGGGGGTGGTGGCGACCCCTGTTGTACTCTTTCGCCCCAACTTTCTCTCACTCTTTCTTCCTGTTTCTTGAGTAAAGCTGCGATGGATTGGCGTCCCGTCCAGCTGGGGGGAGGGGAACAATTATGCCATAGAAACCGGGAAACAGATCCCATGAGTCTGGCTAGGCTTTTAAAGGGCGCAAAAAAAAAAAAAAATTTCGTCTGCTATTACATTGTGAGTTCAAATTCCACTGAGGTTGACTTTGCCTTTCATCCTTTCAGGGTCGATAAATTAAGTACCAGTTACGCACTGGGGTTCAATGCTTTAGCTGATGCAACCATTTAGCTGAATTCCCCTCTGTTGCAAGCATTAGGTCCTCTGGTTCCTTTCATCATCATCTTAATGTTCACTTTTTCATGCTTGACTGGATTAAAGCAGATTTTCTGCAACCAGATGCTCTTCCTGTTGCCAACACTTGCCCGTTTCCAAGCTAGGTGACATTTCCCTAAGGCCAAACATGCTTTGGCAGGATATTACAAATGAATGACTTTCATTTACAACAATCACATGATACGAAGACTTGGAGACACGCGCGCGCGCGCGCGCGCACACACACACACACACACACGACAGGCTTCTTTCAGTTTCTGTTTACCAAACCCACTCAGAAAGCTTTGGTCGGCCCGAGGCTAGAGTAGAAGACACTTGCCCAAGGTGCCACGCAGTGGGACTGAACCCAGAACCATGTGGTTGGTAAGTAAGCTACTTACCACACAGCCACTCCTACGCCTAGTTGGTTGATTATAAAAAAAGCATAAAAACAAATTTTCCAACAGCTAAATTTGTGGCATATAATGTCGCTTAAGTTGTTGCCTGTGTATGTAATAATGCTCATTTCTTACAAATTATCATTGCTCTCTTTCTCTCTCTTTCCTCCTCTTTTCCTTGTAAAATGATATTCCTAATTCTGTGTGTGTGTGTGTGTGTGTTCTTGGTTGCTCCTCATGTTTCAATGGCTCTAGTCAGCTCTGCATAAGATAACAGATCTAACAAGTGGAAACAACTACCCCACCTCATTTATATATATATATATATATATATATATACATACATATACACGCACACATATACATGCATGCATGCGCATCTATGTGTTGTGATTTGGCCTGTCTGTTTATGTGCACATGTGCATTTCCACTGCTGTTATGGATGTTGCTGTCATCATATTTTGCTATAAATAGAATTATGTCATGGTTTTTTTTTTTTTCTTTCTGTCAGTTTTTAAAAATTTTTCTTATTTTTTGTTACGTTGAAGTCTATTTTATCGTTTGAACAGAATTAAGTCCCCATGAATAATAATAATAATAATAATAATAATCTGGTTTTTTTTTTTGGTGGAGAGGGCTAGTCAGTGGCATCAGCCTACAGATAATTTTTTATCGACCCCAAAAGGATGAAAGGTAAAGTTGACTTGAACAGGCATTTGAACTTGGAATGCAAAACTGGTAGAAATGCCACTAAGCATTTCGTCCAACATGCTAACAATTCTTCCAGCTCACTGCCTTCAATAATAATAATAAACAAAAGGGAAAATATAGAAATATACTGATGGAAATTATTTGAAGTATTTATCTCTATATATCTGTATCTCTCTCTCTCTCTCTCTCT
>NC_068998.1:5930290-5932218 GCF_001194135.2 Octopus bimaculoides | reverse complement strand
TGTATGTGTAAAGATATGAAAACTTGGCCCAACACTTTTTATGGACGTGTGTAGGCTAAGATGCTTAGTTCAGCTGAAAGTAGGTTGATTGCTTTAGTACTTGACTTCTATTCGCATTCAGATGGAGTTCTTCCAAAAGAATCACCCAATACAATACCAGCTCTTTGGCTTTGGCTGTGCTTTATACTTCTTTTTCTTTTACCTTTTTCCCTGTATTTTTTTTTTGTCTTTGTTTTGTGGTTAGTGGTTTTACAGAAACTGCTATTTCATTAAACCAGTTTTAACTGCTCGTTCACACCCACATGCGTTAGTAAGAGATATACTATGCACAGATGTGCATTTCCTGCAATTGCTTCAAAGTGCTGGTGTTTATCTTTGACATTGTTTACCATAGTGCCACAATACAGTCAGAAACTACCGAAATAGTCTGGCTTAAATATTCCTTCGTCTCTTCTTCAGCTATTACTGGCGTGGGGGACACCGCTTTCAATTCGTGTCATACTAACAAAACAAATATTTTTTTTTTTTTTTTTTTTTTTTTTTTTTGTTATAGAATGTAATAAATATAAATAAGACATGTGTGCACACATTGTTTTTGTTTATCTATTTGTTTTATTTATTTATATATTTATTTATTCTGCTGCTGCTGCTGCTTTGTCACGGTGAGAAGGACAATGTCATTGACCTCATATTTGTTTGTTCAGGGCCCTGCGGAAACTTGTAGGATAAGAAAGGGCAGGGCAGACTTATACTTAAATGGGGGACCTGGCCTTGATGTATGCTATGGAGCCCACTCCATTGCAAAACACAACCAAGGACCAGGGGGTGGAGTGGGGGTGGGGTGCAGGTGCTGGTGGTAAACCAGGTGGCAGAAACACCCAAGAATTCAGAACCCTAAATACAAAAAGGGTCAGAACAAATACCATGATTATCTGATTCTATAAAAACTTCTGTCGATTCTATCAAACTCCCAAACCACTCCTTCTTGGGTTACTTCTTCTGTTGCCACTTAACCCCTCTTATTTTTATCTCACCATTTGCCTTTATACATCTAGAATTGCCCTCTTGCCTTTCTTCCCCTTCACTGTACCCACCCACTTTTCCCCTACTCCTTTCTCTCTCTCTCTCTATCTCTCCGTCTCTCTCCCTCTCCATCTCTCCGTCTCTCTCCCTCTCCATCACTCCCTCATAAACAAGGATACTTTTGCATATTCAATCTCTGGTCTCTCTCTTCTTCCTATCTTTTTGCTACCCTGTAGCATCTATTTCTTGCCCCTGAACCTTATGACACTGCCCACACATTCTGTTCATACTCACCTCTCTCGATGTTGGATAACCCTTGACACTCTCCTTACACAACCCAACTTAACATCTTTCAAGATTTTTACAAACGGGCACGATAATATGTTAGATGGGCTGCTGTACTGTATGGCACGGAACTGTCAAGTGTGTGTGTATGGGTTGGTGAGAGGAAGAGCATCATACTGTGCCAAGGGAAATCAGCAATTTTCTCTGAAAACAAGGGACCGCATCAGGAGGTGAAATGCTTTGAAACCCATCCAGCAGGTTGAGGAAATAGGGGCTTAAATAATGATGATGATATGCATATATATTCAAACACACACACACACACACACAAATATGTGTATATTATATTATGTTTCCCTGCTCTACCAGCTCCATTCCATGCAGTTACTTTAAATAACACACTTTAGGGACCTCTCCTCTCATCTTATGCATTTCAAATGTTTTTGTTTTTCGTTTTTCTTCTTTTTTTGCCCATCCTTCAAGTAGGCACACAGTAACCATCTGTGTGTTTTGTTCTTTACGATCTCCTGTTACAGACACATCAGGTCACCTACTTAAACTGTTCATACATATCGCATAAGCGTATTTATGTGTCCTACTTTTTCTTTTTTTTTTTTTTT
>NC_068998.1:5927910-5930249 GCF_001194135.2 Octopus bimaculoides | reverse complement strand
TTTTTTTTTTTTTTTTTTTTCTTTTATGAGTGTGTGTGTTACATGTTTTTAAAAACCATCCAATTATATAGCAATAACAATTAGACAAAAATAAAATGTAATAATGACAGTTATTTCTATGCTGTGTGTATTGAATTAGTTCAAGTGACAATTTATGAAGACAGGCTTGACTGAGTGATTTTTGAATTACTTTTACTAAAATTTTGAAAGCAATGTTGTTTTTTTTTTTACTCAAGTTGTACAGCACAAAAACGAATATGATATTCTGGACTTTCCAAGACTGTCATCTTTCAGTTTTGGTTCCCACATTGTCACAACAGCAACACCAGCAGCAATGGTGGTTGTTGTCGTCCTCATAGTGGTAAGTGTGGTGGTGCCAGTAGTAATAGTGTTGGTTGTAGTAGTAGTGGTTGTGGTGGTAGTAGTAGTTGTTATCGTTGTGTAATCCTCTAGGGTTACCCCCTGGTGGTGAAAAGCATTCCAATTTGGCCATCACGATTTTTATTTGTCATACGCATCATATCTCCCAAAAATGTGTTTTCCCTTTTTTAAGATGTAGTAATGTGTGATTCAATCAAACTTGGCTGCTAGGAAGAGTGACCGTGTAGAATTTTGAGTTTCCAATTGACAGAAACTTCAACAGTGTCTTTTATTTATTTTTATTTATTTATTTTTTTTTTTTTCACAAGCTTCTTATCTTCTTATGCGCCCTTTTAAAGCCTAGCCAGGCTCACGGGCCTGGTTTCCTGGTTTCTATGGCGTATGTATTCCCCTCCCCACCCCAGCTGGACGGGACACCAGTCCATTGCAGCTTTACTCAAGAAACAGGAAGAAAGAGTGAGAGAAAGTTGGGGCGAAAGAGTACAACAGGAGTTGCCACCACCCTCTGCCGGAGCCTCATGGAGCTTTTAGGTGTTTTCGCTCAATAAACGCTCACAACGACCGGTCTGGGAATCGAAACAGCAATCCTCTGGCCGTGAGTCCGCTACGCTAACCACTGGGCCATTGCGCCTCCACACTTTTTTCACAAGCAACACTACAGTTTTCACTCAAAAATGTGAGCACACACACACACATGTTGACACCTCCTTTTCTTCCATCTTCTCTCTTTTTCCTCTCCTCCTCCTCCTCTGTCTTCTTTCTTCCTCATCATTACTCAAAGGAGCCAAGGAATGGCTTCTGTCTAAATCCAATTGTGCCTCCTCTACCACATCTCTACCCACAGCCTCTTCTACCACCCCCCACTCCTGATGCTAAATCTACCTCAGTCACCATTATCATCCTCTCATTGTCTATATTATCAACTTCACCACTGCCACTACCATATCATGGAATATTCTTAAATAACTTTGTTCTTTGCAGAAACAATTAAACCATCAGGAGTTCTTTGGATAGACCTATTCTTTTTCTTTTTCTTTTGATTTTGATTTTTATTCTTTTTTGCCTTCTTTTCGAATCTCTGGAGGAATAATTTTACTTTCTTTTACCTTTCCTGTTCTGTTCTTCTTTTTTTTTTTTTTTTCATTTCTTACTTTTCACATTCTAACTCTTGAATATCATCATCATCATCATTATTATTATTATTATTATTATTATTATTATTATTATTATTACTATTATTAAGGCAGTGAGCTGGCAGAATCATTAACACCCTGAGCAAAATGCTTAGCAGTATTTCGCCTGCAGCTATGTTCTGAGTTCAAATTCCGCTGAGGTCGATTTTTGCCTTTCATCCTTTCGGGGTCAATAAGTCCACCAGGCTTGCTTAAAATTTGTTAGGTTTAGGGAAAGTTATAGTGCCTGCAAACCAAATACAAAAACTAAATAAAACTAAAGTTAAGGACATATATATATATATATATATATATATATATATATATATTGTGTGTGTGTGTATGTGTTTTATTGGCAAAATATGACCATCCCCAAGTATAGCAACACGCACGCACTCACGCACGCATGCCTATGCAAAGCAACATCCTTATACATACTTTTACTAACACATTCTGTTCTCAGTATCCGCATGTCTACCATGAGCTGTCTGCTGTGATCTAGTTGACTGCAGACTATTAGCTACTCCCCGCCTTCTCTCTCTCTCTCTCGCTCTCGCTCTCTCTCTCTCTTCTTCAAGTGATCCTGTTAATATCAGCTAAAATGGTCAAAGGAAATAAATGAATGTTCCCCATAGGCCAATCTGTTTGCCTGCCTGCCTGCTAATATCCACAATTATTAACTGTAGTCATTTGAATAGGACTGTAAACTGTGTCAGTAAAGTCACTGAAGTCACATGGCTTACTCGGTTGGGTGCCATCAAACTGTTTTTTTTTTTAATGTTGTAG
>NC_068998.1:5926273-5927394 GCF_001194135.2 Octopus bimaculoides | reverse complement strand
ACAGCTGGATGCCCTTCCTAACGCCAACCACTCTGAGAGTCTAGTGGGTGCTTTTATGTGCCACCAGCATGAGGGCCAGTCACGCAGTACTGGCAACGGCTACGCTCAAAATGGTGTTTTTTATATGCCACCTGCACAGGAGCCAGTCCAGCGGCACTGGCAACGGCCGGTCCAGCGGCACTGGCAACGGCCGGTCCACGGGCACTGGCAACGGCCGGTCCACGGGCACTGGCAACGGCCGGTCCACGGGCACTCCGAACAAGAAAACGATCCTGCCTCTCTCGCCTACCCTGTAATGTCATTTTAAAAATAATCCCATCAGCATTATCTCAAAGCTACAAGATAATATATGATTAATTTAAAACATTGTGAATAAGCATTACATTTCACAGAGTAATTTGAATGCTAACGAGTTTTAAAAAAAAAAAAGTGGAGTTCTTTGAGTACTTCCAAATGATCCTCTCACAGCACAACATAACCCATTTTGTGTGAGTGTGTGTGAGAGAGAACTGCCTCCAGTATTTGACTGGTATCTTAGCTATTGACTTTGAGAGATATAAGTAGTCTACTTGTTAGAGATGTAATTACAGATGCGTTAAACTGCTGTACAATGTAGCACCTAAATCTTCAACAAACTTCTTGACTGTTTTTAAAATAAAGCGTCATGTAGTTTGAGACCTTCACTATTAAAGCATGTAACACTGCATGAGAATGACAAATTGAATAGAGCTAGAATTCAGACTAAATAAATTTGAGGACAAGCTACCATCATCCCTTCAAATCTACCAAACCTCTAAGCTGACTGTGGTTAATAAATAACAGCACTCTCACACACACACACACACACCACAAATGTTATTTATTGAGAAAGTGAATAGACATCGAGAAATTGGAATTATAATGATTATTATGACAGTAATAATAATAATAATAATAATACTGATGAATTTTTTTTTCTAAATTTATATTTTGTTTTTTAATAGTATTCACCAAATTGGAATGTCTGGTTTGTTTATGAAAATCAAATTTCATATTTAATGAGAGTTGTGACGAAGGAGGTGGGGTGTAAAAGGAAAGAAAATAAGAGGCAAAAGAACAAACAAAAACAATAAAAAGTGAAA
>NC_068998.1:5923435-5926049 GCF_001194135.2 Octopus bimaculoides | reverse complement strand
TGGAGATGATGATGATGATGGAGATGATGATGATGATGGAGATGATGA
Organism: Octopus bimaculoides; assembly: GCF_001194135.2. Taxonomy (NCBI): domain Eukaryota; kingdom Metazoa; phylum Mollusca; class Cephalopoda; order Octopoda; family Octopodidae; genus Octopus; species Octopus bimaculoides. Next base: position 5,926,001 of record NC_068998.1, on the reverse strand, counting down.
TGGAGATGATGATGATGATGATGATGATGGAGATGATGATGGAGATGATGATGGAGGAGGTGGTGGCCGAGGAGGAGACAGATATACAATCTATTGATAAGCTCTTTCTGTGATGTTTTGTGATTGAGCTGTAATTAATTATAAAGTCTGTCTGGATTAGATACATTTTTCAGTTATATTAGTTTGCTATACACAATTATATATATATATATATATCTATGAGAAATGTGTGTGTGTGTGTGTATTTTTAGAAATGTATTTGTGTCTATCTCAGGAACAGACGTGTGTGTTTTTGCTGTTGTTGTTGTTGTTGTTTATTTTCAGTCTTGATCAAAGAACAGACCTATGATTGAACTCTGTAAATCCTCTTTTGTTTCAATGTCCACTTTTCCATTCCTGCATGGATCAGATTGAACTTGTTGGGGCAAACTTTCTATGGTCGGATGTCCTTCCTGTCACCAAGCCTCGCTTGTTTCCGAGCAATGATTATTCCCCTGCATCTGGATATGTTTTCCTGGAAGATTGGAAATGAACAACACTGCTTGTATGTTGGTGACACTCATTTACAGCAGTTACATATTGTCAAGGCAAGGTAACACACGCACACACCACATGCATAAATACATACTTATATGATAGGATTCTTTCAATTTCTATCTACCAAATCCACTCACAGAAGATGTAAATTGAAAGAAGCCTATCATTTTGTATTTGGAAAGTGTTGAGGGATTTTGTATATTTTGGATAGGTTCAGGGATTTTGTATATTGTGAGGTGTTGAGCTACCACACAGCTTCAGTGGTTTGTATTCTGTAACAGAGCTTCCACCAAGTTTAGAATGGAAAAACGTGGTTCATAAGCAAGCTACTTACCACACAGCCACTCCGTTGAGTTATCATTTACAAAATACATTGGTTTATATTCTATGTGATACTGATCTACCCATACACGGGTTCAATAGTTTTGTATTCTGTGAAGTATTGAACTATCATTTACAAATTCACTATTTTGAAAAGTATTGAGCTATCATTTCTGTAGATTTTAACCTTTGCAGTACTGATCTACCATTCACAGATTCAGTAATTTTGTATTCTATGAAGTATTGAGCTATCATTCAAAAATTCAGCTCTTCATATACTGATAAATTTTGAGTTATCATTTACAAATCCATTGGTTTTTATGCTATGTGGTACTGATCTACCATTCATGAGTTCATTAGTTTTGTATTCTGTGTGGTCATTGAGCTATCATTAAAAGGTTCACTGGTGTGTAACCTATTAAAGATCTAATTTACCAGCTATTTAAGCCCAAATGATTTGTATTCTACAACTTGCTACTGATTTTCTGCTTTGTATCCTGTGAAATGCATGGGTTCAGTAGCTTGCATCCCGTCACTGCCAATGCATTTTCTCCATTACAAAGTCACTTAGGATTTAATGAAGGAAGTTAATTTTAACCGTTCAAGAATGGAAATAGGTTGACGTAAGATTAGATTCTACGAAAACCGTTTGTCGCAACCACAATATTAGCCAGAACAGATGTAAAAGGAGAAATAAAGGAACAGGCACACAAATGTGTGTAGTTGTATACTAATGAGATGCAAAGGTTACAATTATGATTTATTTTTCTCCTCCTCATTCTTCCCTTCCTCTTCCTCCTCACCCTTCCATTTCTCTAATTTATCCATCAGTTTAATAGATAATGCAAACAGTTGACAAGCTAGCATGATGCCCTACTAGTCTTCTTTTTTGTCGTCGTCTTCTTCTAAATCTTGTACAGTTTGTGTAAGAGCCTTGATGTCTAGGAAGTACAACCAGTGAGATATGTAGATAAAGTAATTGATAAAAAGGTCAGCCGGATACTAATAGACTGCTATGGATATAGCCAGTATTGGCTGGTGGTTCTGTGTTAATAGTAGTAAAGGCCAACTAACAGGAAATTGGTTCTGACTGTAGTTTTATGTAATACCGAGGTGGTGGCTGGGGCAATCGGGGTTAATGAAAAAGAAAAAAATGGAAAAGATGAATGGAAACAAAATTAAATTGAATAAAATATGAATAAAACATATACAAATGTTTTGTCCAGAAAGTATGGAAATGAGGAATGAGAATTTAATGCTTCTTAAATTTTTGTGATATATCTATTTATTTGTTTAGTTATTTTTCGTTATTGTGTTCAAAGCAGAGAGCATTGCCCTTGATTAGTGGATCAAAATCACCCTCAGTGCAACCGCATCACCATTGATATTTGGCAATATGGAAAAAAGCTTATAAAAGAAAAAAATTTCTCAGAACTGATCTCCAACAAAGCTTTTTTGGATAATGGCTGTGTGGTAAGAAGCTTGTTTCCCAACCACATGGCCCTGAGCTCAGTCCCACTGCATGACACCTTGGTCAAGTGTTTTCTACTATAGCCTCAGGCCAACCAAAGCCTTGTGAGTGGATTTGGTAGACAGAAACTGAAAGAAGCCCGTCGTATATATGTATATGTATGTATATATGTATATGTATGTATGTATATATGTATATGTATGTATGTATATATATATATATATATATGTATGTATA
>NC_068998.1:5921946-5923267 GCF_001194135.2 Octopus bimaculoides | reverse complement strand
TGTGTGTGTGTACATGTTTGTGCGTCTGTTTGTCCCCCCAACATCGCTTGACAACTGATGGTGGTGTGTTTACATCCCCGTAACTTAGCGGTTCAGCAAAAGAGATCGATAGAATAAGTACTAGGCTTACAAAGAATAAGTCCTGGGGTTGATTTGCTCGACTAAAGGCGGTGCTCCAGCATGGCCACAGTGAAATGACTGAAACAAGTAAGAGTAAATAACACAATATTACATAAGCATTTTATAATGTTTCTTTCTTTTCTGGAAACTCGCTGCGGACCAGCAAGTGATGGCTCATGAACCAACACTGGTCCGCGGACCTCCACTTGCAGTAGCACTGCTTTGATCAACCTAACATTCATGGTGCTGATTGCAATTAGAAATTTAACCTGCAACAGCCAAAAGCCAAATACTGGGTTAGTGATGGAACCATTAAGGTTGTGGGTCTTGACAGTTTTTCATGTAGCACCTTCCACAGTCTGGACTATTTGGTTGGAGAATGCACCCCCTCCCCTGTAGCTTATCAGATGTGTTTTGGCTGCCTGTCAGCACCTTTTAGGTATTGTTTATTCTTATACTGTAAACATATTTGCTGAGAACTGGTCGTGGTTGCAGTAGTGATGCCTGGAAACAAAATACCTTTACTGCAATTTTACTAATCCCATATAACAGTATTAAACCAAAACTGGATCTCAAACAACACCAACTTTTCTATAATTGTTTCATTGCATTGCCATACAGCCAAGCACTTTTAAGACAAACCAGTAAGGGAAACTATTCAGGTACTTGACCTACTAGAAAAAGCAGCAAATCTCTCCAAAATAGCAATATTCTTTTACTCGTTTCAGTCATTTGACTTCAGCCATGCTGGAGCACCGCCTTTTAGTTGAGCAAATTGACCCCAGGACTTATTCTTTGTAAGCCTAGTACTTATTCTATCGGTGTCTTTTGCTGAACCGCTAAGTTATGGTGATGATGATGATGATGACGACGACGACGATGATGGCAATGGTAATAATAATAATAATGCTGATGATGATAATAGTGGTGATAGCAATAATAATAATGATGACGATGACAAAGACGATGATATTGCAATATCAGCCATGTGATTCTATCTCTGATGTCTACAAAGAAGCGAGATGATATATATTTCAATTGAATTCTCCGTTTTTTTTTTTTTAATCCCCCCCCCCTCCTCATCTAATATCTTACTTTTTGTCTTTTTTGCATTATCATGAATAATCAGATTCTAAACTGTTGCTCTTATGATAAAACTTTGGCTAAAATGGTTTCTGCTTCTTCAGAAGTTTTCTTTTGG
>NC_068998.1:5912135-5920953 GCF_001194135.2 Octopus bimaculoides | reverse complement strand
TTAAAATCATTATTATTATTATTGAGTTCAAATTCCGCTGAGGTCGACTCTGCCTTTCATCCTTTCAGGGTCGATAAATTAAGTACCAGTTGAATACTGGGGTTGATGTAATCGACTAGTCCCCCTCCCCCCAATTTCAGGCCTTGTGCCTTCAGTAGAAAGGATTATTATTATTGTTATTAAGGCGCCGAGCTGGCAGAATCGTTAGCACACCGGGTGAAATGCCCAGTGGTATTTCGCCTGCCGTGACATTCTGAGTTCAAATTCCGCCAAGGTCGAGTTTGCCTTTCATCCTTTCGGGGTCGATGAAATAAGTACCACTACCACCACCATCACTTGACAACTGATGTTGGCATGTTTACGTCGCCATAACATAGCAGTTCAGCAAAAGAGACCAATAAAATAAGTACCATGCTGACAAAGAACAAGTACTGCGATCATTTTCTTCAACTAAAAGAATATATATGTATGTACGTACGTACGCATGTATATATATATATGTATGTATATGGGACTGTCATCAAATATGTTTTTCCCTTTCTTTAGACAATTGGGCATCATTTGAGGGAGATTTGTGTGCTTTGTCTAGCATGTTAACCAGGTGCACAGGATTTCTCATGGACTTGTTATATTTGCAATTGTGCTGGGAGAAGCAACAGTGGCAACAAGAGATCTTTTATAGATCTTTGACATTAACTTCTCATTTGTATAAACCAATAACAAATAATTTGATGGCTTTTATTTGTTTATTTTATTTTATTTAGTTATTCGTTTATTTATTTATTTATTTATTTATTATCTTTTGTGGTTGATGACAAAATCCCAAATCTCCAAACGCAATATCTGAGATGAAATGCCTCATTGGTGCAATTCTGCATTCATAATGTCAGTGCTGCTGCACTTTATTTTGGCATCAAAAAAGATTTGCGTAAAACAAAGAATACAGAACAAAACAAAATGCCAGTCTTAAGTGCTGCTTATTAAAAAAAATGTGCTTTCTTTTTTGTTGGTTGCTTTCATATAAATGTAAATATACATATATATATATATATATATATATATAGTGTTAATGTCTTGTTTATAGGAATTTTTGTGGTTAAGTATTTCACTTAAGTTAGCTGACTATTTGTTGATTAGCTGCTCGGCTGGAATAATGGTGATATAATTGGTTGGGTATGAACGAGTTGCTTGTGCCAGTTTAATTCTCACCTTGCTTTCTACTATTTATATGATCTCAGACATGTCTCTGTATACAGGAATGGCTCTGTGGTTAAGAAGTTTGCTTTTACATCCATGTTGTTTCAGGTTTCGTCCTACTGCATGGCACCTCAGGTTGACCAATGCCACCTGCACAGGAGCGAGTCCACCGGCACTGGCAACGACCTCGCTCGAATGTTTTCTAACGTGCCACCAGCACAAGTGCCAGTAAGGCAACGCTGGTAACGATCACACTCAAATGGTGCTATTTACGTTCCAGCGGCACGGAAGCCAGACAGCTGCTCTGGCAATGATCACACTCAGACGGTGCTGTTAGTGCTCCACTTCACATGTGTAAACAGAGAGAGAGAGAGAAAGATAGACAGAGAGAAACATTGAGACGTCTGATGTGAAATCAGCATCGACTCAGTGGTGCCAAATAAGCAGAACCATAACAGCTGTGCCAGAATGTCTCATTCCTATTTTGTAATACATCAGCTAGCTCAACTGTTGGTGCTATTTGTTATCATAACAGCAAATTGCTGCTCTTGTTGCTACTGAGCTATCCCAGACAGATCCACCAGAGCAAACACATGACACAGAATCAGCCAATGAATCGCTGAAGAATGACCCACATGTCTAGTATTCTGGTTGTGCAAAGAAAGAAGCAAAAATTGTAAACGGTTGGAATCAGAAATGTAACTAAAGAAAGAATAGATTGTAATGGAGCGTGCAGTGCTCCAGAAGGCAGGTGGAGGAGCGCAAAGAAAAACAAACAAATGATGCTTCCTAGGTAGATTGGTAGACTGTGACACTTACAGGTACCAGGTATCATATGAGAGAGCAGATGACATATCATGTGAATGATACAAGATTCAAAAACAATGTTAGTTTGTTTGTCTGCCACTTGCGTTTTTTATGGTATGCCATAGTTAGAATTTCATCTTCATGTTATGCATGAAACATATTTAAGTTAAGACATTCACTAACTGAGTTAGTTCGTTGCTGGCAGCAGTGGGTAACAACCCCCATGAAGTGAGTGATACATTTAGCTTGAAGATGAGTGCATGCCTATGTGTATGTAGCTATAAAGGTTGTGTGGTGTTCATTACATTCTGAGTTCAAATCCTGCCAGGGTCAAGTTTGCTTTTGATCCTTTCAAGGTCGCTAGAATAAGTACCAGCTGAGCACTGGGGATCAATGTAATTGACTACCCCCACCACCACCCTGCTAAAATTTCAGGCCTTGTGCTTATATTAGAAAGGATTTGTGCATTTCTTGTTCGTATTAGCAATGAGAAGTGAGGTACACTTCTACGGATTGGGCACCGAAACATGCTTATGGAATTTGTTTTAGCTCTTTGTTGCTACTGTTTTGTACCATTTGATAATTCATTGAACCCTCTGAAAAGAGAGAGAGAGAGAGAAAATGAAGAATGTCAACAACAGCATCATTACCATCATCATCATCATCATTGGACTGTGGACTGAGAAAAGCTGAGATGTTTGTGTTAACTAATTAATTCATAGAACACACGATACAGCTTTTATTTCTTGCTATCACTGTGTGTGTATCTGTGTATATATATATATATATATACACACATACACACACATAAATATCTCTTGTAGCATATTTTCCTCACACACTTTCACTTTATGTATACTTGACATGTCTGTTTCTTGCACGCATGTACATATCGGTTTCTGGTACACATGCACAAATGCACACACTCACCCACCTACTTTCACTCTCTCTCTCTTTTACTTTGTATATGATTCACACAGACACCCATACACTCACTTCTTCTCCCTATCTCATACACACACACACACACACACACGAACACACAGAGGCACTATCCTTCAAGCTAATTGTTTATAGTAAAATCTAGTTTGTTTTGTATCATGTTACTGTGATATATTGCCAGGAATAATTTACACAGAGACGTACACACACTCAGAGGTACATGTTTCTACGAATTATATATTCATGAGACGTGTTTATGGTGCATGTAAATATAAGTATATGCAAGTGTTTATGTAAATATGTATGTGAATGCATTCGTGTGTGTGTGTGTGTGTTTCTGTATTATGAATTTGACATCTTTTATATTACTTCAAGTTTCTTTCCGGTGAAGCAATCTCCAAATAGTAAACACAGGCATGGTATGGAAAGAAGCTCTTGCTTCCCAACCATATGGTTCTGGTTTCAGTCCTGCTGCATGGAACCTTGGGCAAATGTCTTCTACTATTGCCCCGGGCGAACCAAAGCCTTGTGAGTAGATTTGGTAGACAGAAACTGAAAGAAGCCCATTGTATATATATATGTGTGTGTGTGTGTGTGTATTTGTCTTTTTTCTGTGTTTGTCCCCACCACCACCATTGCTTGACAACCAATTTTGTGTGTTTACATCCCTGTAACTTAGCGGCTCATCAGAAGAGACCAATAGAATAAGTACTAAGCTTACTAAGAATAAGTCCTGGGATTGATTTCTTCAACTAAAACCTTTTAAGGCGGCATTCCAGCATGGCCGCAGTCAAATAACTGAAACAAGTAACAGAGTAAACAAATATGCCAATGAAGAAATGATTTAAATCGTTTAAAGCATTTCTTTGTTGATTGCCTCTTCATCAAGAAGCTTGAAGAAACGGATAAGAGTCACTGCCATGTAGGCACAACCTGATGATTGCGTGAAGGCACCAGACATGTTAAAAATGTTGTCAGATGTTTTCATCGCATGAAACTAATAGCTCATAAAAATATAAAGGATAAAGACGCCCTTTGTCATCTACCAAGTTCCCTTCTGCGGCACTAGTCCAGTGCCCAGTGCCTTATAGAAGACCAGCAGTCACCCATGCATACCAGCATCCCCTCTCCACACCACCAATGTTTCAAGGGAAAGGCAAAGGGGCCAGTACAGTTTGGCATCAGTGACATCACAACTCACTTCCACAGCTGAGTGAACTGGAGCAATGTGAAAACAAAGTGTCTTGCTCAAGAACATGACACACAATTTGGTCTGGGAATCGAACTCACTACCTCATGGTTGTGAGCCCGACGTTATACTGTGTTAATTAAATAATATTTATCTCTCACTTTTTTTGTTGATCTTACTGTCACACCCATATCCCCACTCCGCCAGTCCAATCAACTTTCTAGAGATGGTTTCGTTGAATAAGCATGTATATTATACTGAGAGCTGTGCGAGCCATGTACAGAGACGCTGTTAGTAAGGTGAGGGTTGGCAATGAGTACAGTGAAGAATTCCGGGTGAAACTCTGCCAAATCAGATTGGAGGCTGGTGTAACCACCTGGTTCACCAGTCCTCAATCAAATCATCCAACCCATGCTAGCATGGAAAGCGGACGTTAAACAATGATGATGATGATTATTGTTAAAAAAAAGTTTTCCGAGTGTTGCCTATTGTTTAGTGCTGTTCCTCCTAATTCTAGAGTTTAAAAAAACTGTAGGCACATAGAACACCACTCCTGCATGACAGCCTTACACACACACACACATGTATATATGTTTTATTTTCTCTTGAACTCTGGTAAACTGTACTCTTAAAGAATTGTTTTGAAATACACACAACATCAAATACAAAAAATAAAAAGAACTTAAAAAGTGTCACTTCTTAGATTCAGAACAAGCTGTCAAGTTGCACTATGAAAAATCACGCACGCACAAACACACAAACACACACACACACACACTCTCTCTGTCTCTCTCTTTCTCTCTCTCTCTCTCTCTCTCTCTAGTGTTTTGCTTATATGTATAGGGCTTTTTTTAGTTGTGCATGTATATATAGTATTTAGTATTTAGGTTATGTGCACGTATGTGTATGTGTTGTGTTATATATATATATATATATACATATATATTAGGGTGTGTGCTATGGGTATATAATATATATATACATACATACATACACACATATGTATGTATACTTGCTATTTTGGTCGTTGATCAGATTAGTAGACCAGGGATTTGTAGCTGTGTTTGTGGCCAATAAACTCATACCCACAGCACACACCCTCATATTCCCTTTTTTTTTTCTTACTTTCCTTCTTTCTTTTTTTTTAATTAAAAATGTTGTTTTAAAAATAGTCTGAAAGTAATAAAACCACAAATTCTTCAGCACAAAAACAGCTAAGTTTAATCTCTACAATGGACAATAACGCCTTTTCACCGAAATAGTATTTACACATAACTAGTATGTGGTACATGCAAAGACCATCTATGTGATAGTGGAACACTTCATACTTACTACCATTCCACAACCACTCGGCCACTCTTGAACTGTATCTGCCTTCCATGTGTTCTAAGCATACAGCTAGGATTTCTGTTCATTCAAATGTGTTGCATGTACACTGCATTCGCTTCTATTAATCTTGTTAGTCCTACTGTGTCATGCTGTCCTTTGACCTGCCATTCCCAACTCTGGGTCCACAGATCCCTGGGGTTCCACAAAGGATCGATATGCTGTGGATTCCTATGGTATCCAGTGTTAGCCATATCTCATTCATACCATTCCTCTTCTCTCTTCCCTTATGACTTATAAATTCAAAATCATCGTGTACGAACATAAATGTAAACTCTGCTCTATGATTTAGTAATTCTTATGTCATTTTTCTTCTATTTTTTTTCCTCAACAGGTTGGACCTAATAATCCATTTCTCACACAGCAGTTCTCTGCCGATCGTAATATGCTGTCGGGTTTCGTAGAATCAGCACATGTGAATGACTTCCAGTTTGAGACGCAACGGCGCACATTTGCTAGTTATGGTTAGTAATCTCATTTCTTTGATAGATTAGACACAACTGTGGCTCTATTGATAAGATGTTTGCTTCCTAAACCCATGATTTCATTTTTCGTCCCACTCATTGGCATTTTGGCCATTTCTGAACAAGAAAGAAAGATTACAAGAATAGCGATCCTCACCTTGAAACTAACTATTTTGAACATTTTTTTAGATTACAGAACGCCCTGCTCTGTAATGTATCCATGTTTTAAATTTCAGTGCAATTGGATGAACAATGCTCGAGTTATAAGCACACAAACAGACAGACAGAACGGATTTTATATATTAAGATAGATATATATATATGGGGTGGCAAGAGGAGTACTTGTGTATCTTTGTCTTACTCTTTAGCATTTAAACTTTGGTATATCTGGTCAAAATAAACTATGTGTTTTATCTTCAAACTGGCTAGATACAGCCTCTTACACTTATCCTACAATATCATTCTAAAAATAAACAATTGCGTCGTTAAAATTTCAAAGCTTCCAGGTGATACACGACTATATCATGTCATTGTGACTAAATAAACATTACATTTGACAGAGAAATCCGTATGCTAAAGGATTAACATTGTATGATGGATGTAGACAGCTGGTGTTATTCATTTCCATTGTTCTATGGAAATCAGTAAAGGTTGGCAACAGGAAAGGTATCTGTTTCTAGAAAACCTCTCTCTATGAATTGCATTTCACTCATACAAACATGGAGAAGTAAACACTGAAACAACAAGGATGGTGATTAATTCTCATTGCCTTCCCATTTAAAAGTGTCTTGTTTCATGCCATGGTAATATATGTCATTTTTTGGTTCATAATGGGAACCATTTCAATTGGCATTATCAGTTCTTTGTAGAGATGCATGAGCATCACAACTTCCTCTCTCTCTCTCTCTCTCTCTGCCTTCATAAATCTCTTGTTTCATGTTGCCACGATATTCAAGGGGATTAGAAAAAATTCAAGCGCACAGCTCATAATATATACACACACACATATATATAGAGATATGTGTGTCAAGTGTTATACATACTCTTCACATAACAGATGCCACCCATATACATGCACAGAGCATTTACACCATTCTTCAGAATGCCATACATGCGATAGCTAAACAGTTCATTCGGTATGTGAAAACATGTTTAATGTTAAAAGCCTATTTATATGCTTAAAATGTATTTAGGCAAGCTGTGTGATAAACGATAGACATATTTTATAAACATTACTTGTGCACGTAAATTTTTGCATCTGTTTGTCGAGGGGGTAGCAGTAGACATTGATTTAGCAGGCCCAGCCAAACTTCCTTCTTCATCACTACCAGTTGATGACATTGTTGTTGCTGCTGGTGTTGGTGTTTGGCTCCAAGTCAGCCTGGTCAAGTGCGTTTCAACCATGACCATTCCTGTCTTTTCGTAAATCAAGCACTATATTTTCTGGTATATCCTTGGTGTTTTTATAAGATAGTAGTAAGGATGTGATGTGAAGGTGATTTGGCTTCTATTTCTGGTGGGTTTAGCAAGTGCAAAGAGACTCCTTCATTGATTCAGTTCTTTTGTTGTTGTTGGTGGGAAATGTTTAACAACAGATCAGCAGGGTTGGCTGTATATCATCTTCGTTATATGTCCGTTTTCCATACTGGCATGATGGGTCGGACAGTTTGACTAAAAACTGGTAAATTGGAGAGCTGCAGCAGATTCCAATCTGATTTGGCATGGTTGCTGCAGTTGGATGCCCTTCCTAATGCCAACCACTCCAAGGGTATCGTGGGTGCTCTTTTTACATGCCACCAGCACAGGTACCAGTTACGAAATACTGACATCGGCCACAACTGTAATCTCACTTCCATGCTGGCATGGGTTGGACGGTTTGACTGAGGACTGGTGAAGCCAGAAGGCTGCACCAGGCTCCAATCTGATCTGGCAGAGTTTCTACAGCTGGATGCCCTTCCTAATGCCAACCACTCCGAAAGTGTAGTAGGTGCTTTTTATGTGCCACCAGCAAGAGGGCCCGCCAGGTGGTACTGACATTGACCACACTTGAAAGGTGCTTTTTACGTGTCACTGGGTTGGGAGCCAGTCAGGCGGCACTGGCAATGACCACACTCGAATGATGCTTTTTATGTGCCATCAGTTAGTATATATATGTGTATACTTGTGTGTATGTATGTAAATAGATATGTGTTTATATATGTGTGTGTGTGTGTGTGTGTATACACACACACATATATACATGCATACATATGTGTGCCCACGTATGTGTGTGTGTATATACACACACACACACACAAACACACACGTGTGTACCCATATATACATACATGTGTGTACCCATGCACACATATACATACATTCATGTGCCCATGCACACATATACATATGTACATGTGTATACCATATACATACATACACATATATACATTTGTGTGCCTATACACATAAATACAAGCATGTATGTTTCTGCCTATTTACGCATGTGAAAGGTGCATCAAAAAAACATTAAGAAAATTCAACCAGCCGTTTAGAAAAACTGAAACAGCCAACAGACAATATCCTTTGAACCACCACCCCCCCTTTTTTTTCTTGAAATGTTGTATATAGAAAAAAGAACAGATGTCAACCCAATGATGTGAAGTTTAAGGTGAGACGAGTGCAGTAGTAATCCCAATATCAGTCAGCACCGGCCTGCTTTGCTCACCAAGTAATACTGAGAACCTTGCTTAAGCACAACACCCGTCAAAACATGACTGCCTCGTCTACAAGCCAGACTTAATCTCAGACTCAGACCCAGATCGGTCTATGGTAAAGACGCTTCTTTTCTTCAGAA
>NC_068998.1:5910734-5911658 GCF_001194135.2 Octopus bimaculoides | reverse complement strand
CACACACACACACACACCGCCAACTCTTTTATCTCTCCCTCTCTCTTTCTCTCTCCATCTCTTCTTGTTCCCTTCTTTGCTCCTCATTCTTTCTCTATTTCAATATAAATGTATCTACACGCATACAATACTCACATGCACACACACACACACACACACGCGCACATACACACATGCAGACACACACATACACACATGAACACATACACACATGCAGACACACACATATACACATGCACACACTGATGCAGACACACATACACATATACACACATGCATGCATGCACATACATGCAGACACACACATATACACATCACACACACCCACACACATGTTTGGATGTAGAATGCATATGGCAGAAAGAGCACTGCACACATCTTTTATCTTTTACTTGTTTCAGTCATTAGACTGTGCCCATGTTGGGGCATTGCCTTGAAGAACTTTTAGTTTAAGTTTGGTACTTATTTTATCAGTTCCTTTTGCTGAACCACTAAGTTACACCAGTAATGTAAATAAACACTCTAACACTGGTTGTCAAGTGGTGGTGGTGGACACACACATACACACACACATGATGGGCTTCTTTCAGTTTCCATCTACCTTATCCACTCATGAGGCTTTGGTCAGCACAAGGCTATAGTAGATGACACTTGCCCAAGGTGTCACACAGTGGGACTGAACCCTGAACCATGTGGCTGGAAAGCAAGATTCTTACCACACAGCCACACCTGACAAACAATTTTTTTCTTTTTAATTGTATTTTTGAAGTTAATTAGTCGATTAGACCAACCCCAGAATGCAAATGGTACTTAAAGGACGAAAGAATAAGTCGACCTCGTCGGAATTTGAACTCAGAACGTAAAGACAGACAAAATACCACTAAGCATTTCAGCCGGCTCACTGCCTTTGTTGATATATATATA
>NC_068998.1:5897240-5905295 GCF_001194135.2 Octopus bimaculoides | reverse complement strand
TTTTTTTTTTTTTTTTAAATTTTCATTTTCGCTTACTATTTTTACATATATGTATTTTTTTTACTCAAAAGTGTTTCCACATCTGTTTTGTATATTAGCATGTGTCTTCATATTCACAGCTATCAAAATGCATATATACTCTCACACACACACACACACACACACACACACACACACACATAGATGCATGCATGTGCACACACACATATATACACACATACTTTATAGTAGTTACCTTTATCTACATAACAGTTGCTGATAGCTACACACCAGTTGTTGTTGGTGAAAGTGTAGTTTATATACATACATACATACATACATATATGTATATAAACTCCCTTTTCTCCTAGTCCTACCATTCCTCCTATCTCCACCCTCCTCCCCTGTTTAAATTTTTTTTTTTTCCCTCCCATATCCATCTCAGAATATTAAAATGAAGAGAAGACACAGGAGCATATACAAGAGGAAAAAATATTTTTTGAGTCTAACTACTTTTGATAAACAGTTCTTCTGCAAATGAACATCTTTTTGGGATAGGCATTGCTGGATACTCTTTGATTTGGAAAGACCATCATTATTATTATTATTATTATTATTATTATTATTATTATTATTATTAAGGTGGCGAGGTGGCAGAATGGTTGCATGCCGAGCAAAGTGCTTAGTGGCATTTCGTCCGTCTTTGCGTTCTGAGTTCAAATTCCATTGAGGGCGACTTTGCCTTTCATCCTTTCGGGGTCGAAAAAATAAGTACCAGTTACGCACTGAGCTCGATGTAATCGACCTCACCTCCTCCTCCAAAGTTTCAGGCCTTGTGCTTATTGTAGAAAGGATTATTATTATTATTATTATTATTATTATTATTATTATTATTATTATTATTATTAAGATGGCAAGCTGGCAGAATCATTAGCAAGCCGGGTGGAATGCTTAGTGGCACTTCATCTTGGCCCTGTTTGGAGGCCCTTCTGCGTTAGGAGAACTGTATCGTCCCTGTATTCATATATTTGGTATGCTGTCTAGTCTTTCCATCATTTCTTCTCCCTGCTTTTTCTTTCCTCCTCAGGTGATTATACATAAACCCTTGTACATTGAAACTTGTCTTACATTGAAACTGATTACAACAAGTTTCATTTATTTATTTTTATGTCCACTTTCCTATGCCGGCATGGGTCAGTTGGGTACTTATTAAAGTATTATTTTACATCTGAATGCCAACCTACACCTATTTTTTGAATGTGGATTCTAAATATTGACTAATTTGTCATCTCAAAAGATGAAGTTATTAGCAAAACAAAATTACGTTTACGATCTTATATTAAATTTATCTTTTCTTATTTTTTTATCCCTATTTCTTTATAACAAGGAGTAAACTGGGGAAAAGATGTCCTGTTGGTCTTGGTGTGGGTTGTGCTATACATTAATATAACCCAGATAAGAAAAAAAAAAAACTTGAGCATTGCTAAATAAACTGAATACCATATGTTTTATATATAACTATGAAAATTTGAAAAACATTGTGTGAAAATATCACAGATGTGTGTTAGTAAAACATTCTAAATTTATACCCTAATAAATATGTAACTCATGCATATTGCCATACATACACATTGAACCAACTCAGGGATTGCCTGTGTGTTTGCTTGATCTGCCACAAAATAGTAGCCAAATCTACCTCAGATCAACACCCCACTATTGCCTTCATCATCATCATCGTTTAATATCTGTTTTCTATGCTGGCTTAGGTTGGTTGGTCTGACAGGAGCTGGCTAGACAGAAGACTGCACCAGGCTTCACTGTCTGTTTTGGCATGGTTTTTTAATGGCTAAATGCCCTTCCTAACACCCTTCGCTCCCTCCACCCAAAAAAAGAAAAGACATATTGGATGATGTAGTCTTTGCAGATGGGGTGATCATGGCTGCAATGCTCAAACAAGGTTGACCTTGGGTTAAACAACAACAACAGCATGTGTGTTTGTAGACTTGATGAAACAAATAGAGAAAATGAGACCCAATATTCACAAGTGAATTGTATTCATCATCATTGTCATAATGTCCTCGTTTTCCATGCTTGCATGGTTCAGACGGAATACATTGATGCAGATTTTCTGTGGCCCCTTGTTATTCCTGTTGCCCTACCTTCACCTAATTCCAAGTAAGGTAATAAATATCTCCTCACAGACGGACACGTTTTCCATTGTAGAACTACGAATGAAAGACACTACTCTGATGCAGGTGGTGCTCGTTTACAACCAATGCTTCTCAACCTTTTTTATCCTTGTGTAACCCTTAAAATGAATTACACATCTCGGAGTTCCTTTTGAGTGTTGGGCCCCCTGGGGCCAAGTGGCCGAGTTCCTTTTGAGTGTTTGGCATCACGTAGGCAATGACCAAGAACCTTTAGCATTATGCTGTGCTTGAGAAGACCCATCAAGCCAAGCAAAATCACAGTCGTGACAGATACCGGTGTCGTCACGCAAATGGCATGTAAAAACAGCCATTACACTTTCGGAGTGGTTGGCGTTAGGAAGGGCATCCAGTTATAGAAAACCATGCCACTCACAAGGCTTTGGTTGACCTGAGGCTATAGTAGAAGACATTTGCCCAAAGCGCCATGCATTGGGACTGAACCCAGAACTATGAGGTTGGGAAGCAAGCTTGCCTATATGTAATATACACATATATATACATGATGATGATTATGTATGTATGTATACAAAATGGCAAGTTGTTGGCCAAAAAAAATCTTGTTTACATTTTAAAACTGTTTCACTGTTTTATTTTTATTTTTTCTCAATTTATGGTAACATATTTTTTAAATATATGAATATATAGATAATATATGTATTTATATATATATATATATATATATATATATATATATATATATATATATATATATATATACATATATATATATATATATATATGTGCACTCATGATATATAAATGTATATATGTGTATATATATATCTAGATCTGACAGTTTTTGAGAAAACCAAGTGTCGGCCTGGTGACAAAAGAAAACGGTTACGGAACGATAATGCAGGAGATGTTGATGGTTATCTTGGACCCTGGGGCAAATTTGTAGATGAACAAACTGTGATGAAGCCTAATGAGGTAAGTGTGTGTGGTGTCTTGGTAGTAGCTATTTATATCTACATGAGTGGTCTGTTATATACAGCAGTTGTGTTACTATATAACTGATGATATTAGTTAGCATTGCTGCACTGGCATCGTGTCTGTTGAAGAAGATAGTAACTAACTGGACAAATAACTGCGGCCATCTAGTGGTTAGGACACCATGTTGTAGCCATAGTAATAATAATCCAGTTTCAAATCCTGGTTACAGCAGCTCAGCTCTATTTTAGTTGGGCAAATGGTCATGATTGATTGTCATATGGTTAGATCACCAGGTTGGGATCATAATAACCCAGATTTGAATACTGGTTAGGACACTTCAATGTTATTTTAGTTAGGTAAATGACTGCTATTGTCTGATGTAACCCACAATATACCCTGTATAGTGGTTGACATTGGGAAGGGCATTTAGTTGTAGAAATCACGTTGAAACAAACAGCAGAGCTTGGTGCAGGCTTCTAATTTGCCAGTTTCTCTCAAAATGTCTTAACCATGCCAGCATAGAAAATGGAAGTTAAATGATAATGATAACTTACGGATGGAGGCATGGTTGTGTAGCAAATAAGTTTTCTTTGAAACCATGTCATTTTTGTTTCAATCCTGCTGTGTTTTGTGTTGCAAGTGACTTTTGCCTTAGTCTTGTGTAGACTATAATTCTGTGAGTGAAATTTAGTTGAACAGTAACTATAGAAACCCTTTATGTGCATGCGTCTATATTAGGTGGGGGGGAGATTCCTAGTGGTATTTATTCCCTAGGGGAAGTAACTCCCTCAAAACAAAGGTACATAATTTGAAAGTAAGCTTTCGGCCATATGATAGAGAGCTTGGCGAAATACCTACAAGACTCGAGTACTGGAGTTTGGTGTAACTGTCGAAAACCCTTCAGGGCTGTGCTGTAACATGGCCAGAGTTCAGTGAGTGAAACTAGTAAAAGAATATGATTTAGAAATCAGAAACAGCCACAAGAACCACAGAAGTCAACACTATATTTGGTGTGCCATACATATCAATGAATTGATAGATTTTGATCTTGGAATCTTGTAATCGAATCATATGATCAACAATTAGGTGAACATAATGCCGTTGTATTTCTGCACACCAGCACATACAGCCCTCCTCACAATCAATGAAGGAAACTCCTATCCCTTTCGCTCTCACTTTTCTTTTGCTTTTTAACCATTTTAGGAAGAAATGAAGGAACTTGATGAAATCCTCATGAAACGAAACAAAATCAAACGACCTCCAGAAGAGAAAGTCGGCGACGAGAAATCTACATTACATAGTAAGTAGTTCTGTTATTTGGGTGACTTGTATCAATGATTCTTATTCATTGGCTTTCTTTCTCCATTTCTTGTCAGATTTGCATAGAATTATTGGGGTAGATCGTTGTTGCAGCTGTTATAAATAGCTCTAGTCAGCTGATCGCTTAAGCAGTCAGCTGACTAGAGCTATTCTTAACAATTGATACTAAGAAGTAGGTTAAATGTTACACTTGCAAGGGCTGTCTCGTGTTTTGGCAAACTTTGTGAACTGGGATTTGGTTGTTTTCTTTTGAAGGGCAGCCCACATATTTCACAGTGAGCATTCTGTCACTTCTATGACAGCATATTTCATTTCATTTCAACCGATCTACTTCATTTTACTAAAGCAACAGAAATTTATTTTGATTTACCGTAAATCCTTGAGTATAATCTGCATTTTTTTCCCCAAAATTTAAAGGTCAAAATCCCTAGTGCGTACTGTATACGAGGTTAAAAATGAAAAATATTTTCTAAGCAATGTCCGAGTCTCTATTCGCTGTCCAGCAATGTTTATTCAGACGCATTTTGTGATGTCCGGCGCAAAAATACCTTAAGCTATATTTATTTTTCACTGATGTTATTACTGTTATTTCTTTATTTTCTGCAAACAAAGTGCACAAAAAAGCTACACGTTTGCATTATGTTATATTTACAATAATAATAATAAAGGACGTTACCATATATATGTTTACAAACCAAGGATGTTATATAGACCTCTTTGACTCAAGTTAGAGAAGGGGTACGTATTATACATAAGGTTTAGGTTTTTCAGAGGTACAGCCCCCTAGAAATCCCCTGCGTATTATACTCAAGGGCGGACTATACTCGAGGATTTACAGTATATCTAATCTACAGACAATTTTTAAATTTCACTCACCAGCTTATTGTCAAATACAAAACATGCATCAAGTTGAATTGTTACTGGGTGCACACTTCCACTCCCCAGATTTACCTGATATATTGGAACTACCTGTGCTTGTGTAATTTGAACCCTCTGTTTTAAGTTACCTATAAGGTAGATCTTCTTTTGTATCCTCTTTATTTACCTGAGAGTACAAAGGTTGACATTCAGCAATTTGCTATGCATTTCCTTTATAGACATTATCATGCAGTGATCTTTATCTGCTATTTTAGATTTTTGATTGCCACAGATCTGGCTGTGTGGTAAGAAATATACTTCCTGACCGCATAGTTTTAGCTTCACTCACACTGCATGCCACCTTGGGGAGGTGTCTTCTAATATAGCCTCAGGTCAACCAGAGCCTTGTGACAGAAACTCATAGAAGCTCATCATGTGTGTGTGTGTGTGTCTGGGGGTTGGGTTCAAATGTAGAGTGCTGGGATTAATTTGTTCAACTAAACCTTGTTTGTATTCATGTGTGCAATAAATACTTGTTAAAATGTTCTAAATTATGTGTCTAAGTAGTCTTTGTAAAACCTTCTCTTCATTTCTGATTTGCAGTCAAAGATGCCACAGACTACCAAGGCCGTTCCTTCTTACACCCTCCACATGATGTTGGCGTTAACCTCAAATCTGAAGATCCACCAGAGAAGTGTTTCATTCCCAAAAAACTTATCCACACATGGACAGGTCACAACAAAGGGATTTCTGCTATCCGCTGGTTCCCTAGATATGCTCATCTTATGTTGTCTTGCAGCATGGACTCTAAGATCAAAGTAAGTAATAACTACTCTTTCACTTGCAATGGTCAAAACTCCCATGAAAATTACTTTTATATGTATATAAAGATGCAGGTATGGGTGAGTAGTTTAGGAGTTTGTTTCCCAACTGTGTGATTTGGGGTTCAGTCTCACTACATGGCACTTTTGAGCTAGTGTCTTCTACAACAGCTACAGGTTAACTAAAGACTTGTGAGTGGATTTGGTAGATAGAAATGGTATATTATTGCCATAATATAATGCTTCCAGTACACTCACCAGACGTGACACCGGCATCAGCCACAACTATAATTTCATTTCGCTTGACGAATCTTCTCAAGCATGGCATATTGCCAACAGTCTCAGTCACTTGTCATCAGCTGTGTGGCCCAATGTTCGAAGGGTGCTTTTTATGTGCCACCAGCACAAGTGTCCATTATGTGACACCAGCATCATATATATTTTTCTGTGTATCTATATGCGTAGTAGTCAGTGGGAATGACATGAAGATCTCAAAGTCCATTTTTGTTTTCCATCTCGGAAAATAACTTGATTAATTACCTGTTAATAGATACCACTGATTACCGACAGTTATTTGATAGTTTATGTGATTTATTTCCCGCATGTCATCCTTATTATATTGGTGCTTATCTATGTCTATCTATATATGTAACTGAATTGCTACCTGCTGTTCCTCTCTCCACCCGTCACTCCCTCTGTAAGTACCTCATACCTTACACAGTCCTTTACACCAACCACCTCCCTGAAGTAATTCATACTCTTACGTCAACCACCTGTGTAAAGGAATGGAATAGAATGTGTAAAAGAGAAACAGAAAGACAGACAGACAGATAATATTTTTCTGGCAGATGAGAATATTTATTGTGTGGTTTACTTGCTCCGTCGCTGCCTAACTATATAGCTTCCACCATCACCTCCACCACCATCGCATCCGCCATAAGGTGACAGCAATGTACGTTGTTGAGTTTCAGTGGCAGCATCTACAGGATCATTCAACCTGCTCGAAATAACAGCCATATATTCTATACTTTACCATTTTAAATAACAGATATATATAAAGAATATACTGGGCAACAAAGTGTTCCTGATATACAAAAAGATGGGATGGTCAGAACACTCTCATCAGGAGTCTGTTCAACTAGAGATGATTTGGAGCTAAATTATGTCCAAGTTTACTTTGAATTTATGCAGGTCAGCACCTGCTTAC
This sequence comes from Octopus bimaculoides, assembly GCF_001194135.2. Classification (NCBI taxonomy): domain Eukaryota; kingdom Metazoa; phylum Mollusca; class Cephalopoda; order Octopoda; family Octopodidae; genus Octopus; species Octopus bimaculoides. The sequence goes on along the minus strand of NC_068998.1, from coordinate 5,897,967 downwards.
ACACTTGACCTCTTAAAAATAGCAGCAAAATTTTTCTCAGATCACAGCTGTTTCAAATTAGGAAAAAACACTGGGATAATCACACACACACACACATGTATGTATATACACACACCTGTAGCTTATATCCTCCTATCCCATCTCGCTACATGCATCGTTTCTGTATACAATTTAGTTAATTTTAGAGCTTTAATCATTCAATAAAATGACACACATGAATAATTAACGGCAGCTTTATTTACTGCTCATAGTGTCTTCTGTGTTGGTCTTTGGATGAAGAATAAGAAAGCAGCAATTTAAACAGACTAGAAGAGAAGAATTCTGGGGTCTGTGACAAAACAACTGGTACATATCGATCTGTGACTAGGCCATCACAACTGAGGAAAAAATTCTTCCTAAATTCATGGCTGCAAATCTGCATCTTCAATCTGCACGGCTGCTGAATGGAAAGATGAGAATGCAGTTGTCACCACAACTGCTCCAACATTCTGAACTGACTGCCAAAACACCCACCTTTTATAAATACTCATTAGAACGTTCTAGAAAGTTGAATCACATGGAGGCTTGACACTGATTGGTCTGTTAATTGACCAATCATGTGAAACGATAGTGATCTCAGCAGGGTATCTGCATAGCTGTCCAACAGTTTGGTTTTTGAATCTACTACACTTTCAACTGAAATTGCACAATGTGCACCATTTCAAACCATAATGGTAACTGGGGGGGG
>NC_068998.1:5895472-5897230 GCF_001194135.2 Octopus bimaculoides | reverse complement strand
CTATTTTTTATTATAAGGAATTCATCATTTAACATCCATTTTCCATGCTGGCATAGGATGGACGGTTTGACTGGAGACTGGCAAACCAGGAGGCCACACCAGGCTCCGGTCTGGCAATGTTTCTACAGCTGGATGCCCTTCCTAATGCCAACCACTCTGAGAGTGTAGTGGGTGCTTTTTACGTGCCACTGGCATGGGAGCCAGTCAGACGGCACTAGCATCGGTCAAAGAAATTAAAATATTTTTTTGTTTTGTAGAAATATTACCAATTCATAGCACATGAATTTTAGCAGCAAAATCTCGTGTGGACCCTAAAGTTTCATATGAACCCCTTAAGAACCACATAAGTGCGAAGAGGTTTTTCTACCGTGGCCTGTATCCATGTATGTGTTTACATCTATGTTCCAATCTGAAAGTTCTTACAAAAGCAAAACAACAACGAGATTCATTTTACAGTAATTTGTTTATTAATATGACTTCACTATCAACTGCATCTATTTATATCTGTTGATCTGTCTGTCTATTTATCTATCTATCTCTGTTATCTGATCTGTCAATACTGTTAAACATTAAAACCTAAAACAGCAACATAACTCACATTGTTAATATTATTCTGACAGTTATTTTACTTCTCTCAATCTCTCTCTCTCGCTCTCTCTCTCTCTCTCTCTCTCTCTCTTTTTTAATATCTCGTCATTTAGTTAATATCGGTTTCTCGCACTCTTGTAATCCACATTTAACTGCATAGACACCATACCACCAATATGTGTGTGTGTGTGTGTGTGAGCATATATGTATATGTGTGTGCATATGCACATGTGTACGTGTATATGTGTGTGTGTATGTATGTATGTGTTTGTGTGTGTAGGTGTGTGTGTATGCATATATATGTGTGTGAATGTATATGTATGTATGTATATATGTGTGTGGGTGTGTCTATATATGTATATGTTTGTGTGTATGTACGTGTGTGTGTCTATATATGTATATGTTTATGTGTATATGTGTATGTATATATATATGTGTGTGTCTGTATATATGTATGTATATGTGTGTGTCTGTATATATGTATATGTTTGTGTGTATATATGTATGTCTGTTCTATGTATGCGTGTGTTATTTCTTTACTACCCACAAAGGGGCTACACACAGAGCGGACAAACAAGGACAGACAAACGGATTAAGTCAATTATATCGACCCCAGTGCGTAACTGGTACTTATTTAATCGACCCCGAAAGGATGAAAGGCAAAGTCGACCTCGGCGGAATTTGAACTCAGAACGTAGCGGCAGACGAAATACCGCTAAGCATTTCGCCCGGTGTGCTAACGTTTCTGGCAGCTCGCCGCCTTAGAAACGCGTGTGTGTGTGTGTATGTGTTCATAATATTGTTATAAATGCTGACAGAAGTGGCACCTTAAAATAATTGGTAATTAGATAGTGTATATGTAGAAAGAACTGCAAGTCCTGCCAGCGGTTAGACAGATTGTAGTAAGTAGATCCGAAGATGAAATAGATAAATGCAATGTAGTAGTAGTAGTAGTAGTAGTAGTAGTAGTAGTAGTCTTGACACAAAGCAGTCAACAGGTTGGATGCCGGATTTTTGGTTAGATACACTAAATCATGCATAATGGCCAACATAATTTAACGCCTTCCCAGCTGATTATGTAATTGGTGTAGCTATGTGTGATAGCAATAGCCACCCAGCTGGGAGAAGTTACCAGCTGACCAGGACCAGAATAATGTTTGTGTTGTGGCC
>NC_068998.1:5893778-5894982 GCF_001194135.2 Octopus bimaculoides | reverse complement strand
CTCTTCAACTGAAAGGAGCACGGAAATAAACAAGGAGAGAAAAAAATATAAATGTAGTGGTCAGCGATCTATCATGGCGAATGCATGACTAATTTCATATCAGTGCGACTAAATAAGCATTTCATTTGGCAGAGAAATCATCATCATCATCATCATCATTGTTTAACGTCCGCTTTCCATGCTAGCATGGGTTGGACGATTTGACTGAGGACTGGTGAAACCGGATGGCAACACCAGGCTCCAATCTAATTTGGCAGAGTTTCTACAGCTGGATGCCCTTCCTAACGCCAAGGCCCTTAAAGGGTTCAAACCTCTCAGCTGTGGTGGTTAACTGACAGATATGGAGTACTTGTTGCAAAGATATGTTTCATAAAGAAAGCTGTGGTGGTTTGCAATATTAGTAGCTTTTGGAGTTAGTAAAGATTTGCTTTCTGGATTTCTTAACTCTTTGACTTCTTTTTTTAATTTTTTTTTTTTTTAAATTCATTATGCACTTCCTGCAAACAGTGTTGGCTTTCTGCTTAGTAACATACCTCAACTCTCATACATACCTATCTTTATTCTGTTGTGATAAATATTTTTAACCTACTGCTACTGCAGCATATATATATTAGTGTGTGTGTGTGTGTCATTATCACCTCTTCCATACTTGCATGGGTTAAATGATATGTATGTATGTATTTATGTGTGTGTGTGTATATACCTATACATACTTACATATATATATATATATATATATATACACATACATATATACATATATTCATGTATGGTATGTACATGTGTGTGTGTGTGTTCTGTATGTATGTATGTATGTATGTATGGGTTGTATGTATATGTATGTGTTTATGTTGTGTGTGTGTGTATATATGTATGGTATGTATGTGTATTAATTATAATCTAACATTTTCCTCCACCCTGCATTACTGTTTCTGAATATAACAGGTCTCTAAGAAAACCCATTGTGTTTTGTATTTGTGTGTGTGTATGTGTATGCATGTGTGTGTATGTGTGTACATGCGTGTGTGTGTGTGTGTGTGTGTGAGCATGTATGGATGTGTATCTATCAGTCTGTGTGCGCTTCAGTCTATCCACATATATGTCTGTGTCTTTGTCTCACTATCTATTTGCATTCATGGGTGTGTCTACGTGCGTGTATATTTATACACTTGGAGGGAGATGTTGTTGATGTGTGTGTGTGTGT
>NC_068998.1:5887596-5893047 GCF_001194135.2 Octopus bimaculoides | reverse complement strand
ATTTAAAAATAATTTTCAGTTCCTTTTTTATCATTATTATTATTATTATTATCGTCATCATCATCTTGCTTTGTAGATTTGGGAAGTGTACAATCAACGTCGGTGTGTGAGGACATATTTGGGACACAAACAAGCAGTCAGAGACATTTGCTTCAATAACGATGGCACCAGTTTCCTCAGCTGTGCTTATGACAGATATTGTAAACTCTGGGATACTGAAACGGGTAAAACCCTTTTTTTTTTTCATTGTTCGTCACATTTGAAATACACCACTTTGACACAACTTTTAACCTTTTTTTTGCTTCTTGTTGTTTAACCCCAGTTCAGCCTTGGTCAAAACATACCTGTAATCAAAGGTATTCCTTTGATGAAAACTTGAGCAAGTGTCTGTTATACCCTTGGTCTAACCAAAGCCTTGTGAATAGATTTGGTCAGTAGAAACTAAAAGAAGCTCATCTTGTATGTGTGTTGTGTATGCATGTGTGTTTGTGTAGGCCTAACTCATCATCATCATCGTTTAATGTCCGCTTTCCATTCTGGCATGGGTTGGACGATTTGACTGAGGACTGGTGGAGCCCGAAGGCGACACCAGGCTCCAATCTGATTTGGCAGAGTTTCTACAGCTGGATGCCCTTCCTAATGCCAACCACTCCGTGAGTGTAGTGGGTGCTTTTACGTGCTACCGGCACGAAGGCCAGTCAGGCGGTACTGGCAACAGCCACACTCAAAATGATGTATTTTACGTGCCACCGGCACTGGCAACGATCTCGCTCGAATGTCTTTACACCGGCACATTAGCTGGGCACAGGTGCAATCACAATTTCGCTTTCGCTTGCCCCTACACCTAATAACCAATTGATTTAGCAATCCAGGCTTCATCTCTGTGAGGTGGGGCCCAGTAATGTTGTTGAGAGGAAGGCCCCAAAACAGCACACATTCTCTCTTGATGACTCCATAAGCTTGCTAGCATCTTGTATGCAGAGCTTTGAACTAACAGCACTTGCATCTGCAAGTTGTTTGCAAAAAAATCAAGCAGTGTCATTTATTTCCAGTATTCTGCAAAAACATGTCTGGCCTTAGAAAAAATTGCGTCAATGAATTCTGTCTGACCCGTGCAAACACCAAGATGCTCATACACACACACATATGATGGTCTTCCACACAGTTTCCATTTACCAAATTTATTCACAAAGCATTGATCAGCTTGGGGCTATAGTAGAAAACACTTGTTCAAGGTGCCACTCAGTAGGACTGAAACCAAAACCATATGTACACTCACATTCCTTTTTCTCTCTTTTGCACACACACACACACACACACACACACACACTTTCAATGTCTAGGTTTGAACCAGTTACCCTTGCTTTGTACTCAGGTACTCTGCCTCCTCCTCCTCCTCCTCCCTACACGAACTGTGCTAAACGGAGAAGATCGTTTCTTGCTGATCTTCTGTGTTGACAGAAAATATTTTACCAGTTCATTTATTTATACATCATTCCTCGACAACAATCTGACATCAACCATTACCTAACTCTAACAGCAACAACATCAACCACCTTAACTGCAACAACAACAACAACAACATCAAAAAGACAATAACAACTACCTCCTAACTCTTCATTATCTGGGTTATTCTGACATTTCTGCTCAAAACACAACACCTCTTTGATGTTTGTGTATGTGATAAAGAGGGAGGGATAGAGAGAGAGAGAAAGAGAGACAGAGAGATTGAGATGGGTAGGGGTAGGTATGTTTGCATAAAGGTATATCTGGGATTTGGGGGGTGGGGTTATTATATTTTGCTGTTGTTTTTTGGGTGATTTTTGTACATTTTTGTTTTACATTCTTGACGACATATTCTTTAGCCTTTCATCTTTTAGTGTTATTGTATATTATTACGTGTGTGTGTTGTGTGTGTATGTAAATATGTACACCCATCTGTGTGTGAACTGCACAAAACCTACTCACCTCACTCTCTCACTAACTGAATCCACCTTCATTTGTTATTCTCATCAAAATACCAAACTCTCATTACTTTGCTGTCTTTGAGCAAATCAGTTGGTCTGAAGTAAATTAAGGAATCACTTAGCAACACTTACCAAATTCTTACATGTATCTCTTGTTTGTTTAGCATATCATCTTGCTTCTACGAGCTAGAGCTTCAACCTTGCTTTAAACATGAGCCAACCACAAGCACCTCTAGGTGGTTGATCAGGTGGGAGAAATAGCAGCTAAACCTCCTTTAAATCACAGCCTATTGTCTTAACGAAATAAAGGACATGTTGGATAATGTAATTGTAGGATATTGCCTTGCTTTGGGTCCTCAGTTCCTTGTTAGTGTTCTAGGGTGGTGAAATGGTAGAATGCATCACATTAGTTGTTCCAGCTCTGAGTTCAAATTCCACAGAAGTCAACATTGCCTTTCATCTTTTGGAGGTGGATGATCAATAAGTAAGGCCTCCAGACATCTCCCCTGTCCCACCCTCTCTCTCTCTGAATAGGTTACAATGTGCCATGAGAAGGGTCATGGAAGACCACTTGTAACCACCCTCTTTCAGAAATGGAGAAAGGTTTGGTTTTTTTTTCACATGCTGGGTCTGGGGGAAAGGGCAGTGCCCTGCCCCAGCAAGGCCTTCTGGACTAGTGAAATAAAACTGAAGATATTGTTGTTCTTTCCAAACCTTAGTAAGTCAACATTTCTACAAAGAAAGATATCAACAGAGAGGGAATTTCATTGACTAACATTCTGGGAAGGAAGGAAGGAAGGATTGGGCCTAGTGATTAGTTTTGTTATTTTTGTAATTTTTTTTTTTCTATTTTGTAGGTAAATGTATTTCTCCCTTTTCAAGTCGTAAAGTACCGTATTGCGTGAAATTCAATCCTGATGAAGATAAACAGAATTTATTTGTAGCAGGAACTTCAGACAAGAAAATTGTTTGTGTAAGTAGAGAGCATCTTCTTTTGATGTGTGTGTGTGTGTGTGTGTGTGTGTGTGTGTGTGTGATTATTATTTACTGTTATCTCTTTTCTTCATCTTTCTTTTCTTCCCTCCCTCCCCCTCCACTTTTTGGCTGCGGTCATAGTTATTTGCTGCAGTATTAGAATTCAAGAAACCGCAAAGTGAAATACATCTGTTGTCGTTGTTGTTGTTGTTATTCAAATATAAAAAATAAAAACAGAAAAATAAAAGGAATCCATATTGTGATGATTCTCACTGATGTCACCTTTGTCTTTCATGCTTTTTCCATCAATAGAATAAAGTACCAGTTATGTATCAGGGTCAGTAGTGTTGACTGTCCCCTCCTTCCCCAATTGCTGGCCTTGGGCCAAAATATGGAACCATTATTATTATCATGGAGTGAGAGAGCAACACATGCCGTGTGTGTGCATGCATGCATCTTTGTGTCTGTTTGTTCCCTAGATAACCAGTGTTGGTGTGTTTATGTCCCCATAACTTGGCGTTCAGGACAAGAGACTGACAGAACAAGTACCGTGCTTTAAAACAATAAGTTCTGGAGTCGATTCATTCTTCAAAGCTGTGCCCCAGCATGGGCACAGTTTCACGACTGAGACAAAGTAAAATATAAATGATAAAAAGTGTTAACTCAAAAAAGAAGGTTCCGGAATGTTTCCAGCAATGGAAGCAATGCTGGATAAAGTGTGTGGTTTCAGAAGGAGATTAAATGCTGAATTGTAGTTTTCTTTTTATAGCCTGTCCGGATGCTTTTAACTCAGGCTTAGTATATGCCACACCCAGTGCTTATTGTATTTTTAAACACCACATGTCCATTGGGAGTATTAACTCCAGACAAATACCACAGTAATGTTTATTTAATTTCCTTCTTTCCCAGTGGGACATTCGCTCTGGTGATATCATGCAGGAATATGATCGTCATTTAGGCGCTGTAAATACCATAACTTTTGTTGACCAAAATCGCAGATTTGTTACAACTTCAGATGACAAAAGTCTCCGTGTCTGGGAATGGTAAGTTCCATGATACAGCAATTTTTAGTGCTGGATTTTCTTTTTCTTCTTTTCCTTCATGTCCTTTTTTTTTTTTTTCCGTGATGATAATAATAAAATAATGATTGCTAATTTTGGATCGCAAAATGGATTGTCTATCATTATATCATTTCTTGTTTCAGTCCTTCAGTGTTGTTTTGTCTTATTTTCAGGGATGTACCAGTTGATTTCAAGTACATTGCAGACCCTTCAATGCATTCCATGCCAGCTGTCACCTTGTCACCAAACGGTAAGTTTCTGGTGGGAGTTTTTCATATTACGATAAGAATGTAGATGTGAATATGTACTTTATGTCTACAGGCCCACACCTTCATTTGCTTGTTTATTTCTCTGCATATTAATTCTTCAGCTGTCTGTGAGAACTCCTGTATACTCACGACCTAGTTCTCAGCTGTATCTATTGAAGAAGACTTAGAAAAGAAATTTCTAACATGGAAATAAAGCTTAGAATCAAGAAGTTTCAAAGTTAACATCACTAAAGCAGAATAAAATTCTGGGTCACAATGACCTCATACTTGCTCAAAATAACTTAGACTACCTCATCAGCATGACATAGACCACAATATTGCCATACTATGTTACTATACTATTTTGGCACTCCTTCGGTTACAATAACGAGGGTTCCAGTTGATCCGATCAGTGGGACAGCCTGCTCTTAAAATTAATGTACAAGTGGCTGCGCACTCCATAGCCAAACGTGCCCTTAATATAGTTCTCAGGGAGATTAAGCGTGACAAACAATGTGACGAGGCTGGTCCTTTGAATTACAGGTACAACTTGTTTTTGCCAGCTGAGTGAACTGGAGCAACATGAAATGAAGTGTCTTGCTCAAGGACACAACACACCTCTGGGAATCGAACTCATGAACTTACAATCATAAGTCAGCTACCCTAACCACTGAGTCACACACCTTCACTATGATATTACTGTAGTGAATATACATTAACATATAACATGCGGTCAAAATGACCTGTAGCATATTGATAGAATAATCCTTTCTATTATAGGCACAAGGGCTGAAATTTGGGGGAGGGGGATAGTTGATTACATCGACCCCCAGTACTTGACTGGTACTTAATTTATCGACCCCAAAAGGATGAAAGTCAAATTCAACCTGGGTGGAATTTGAACTCAGAACGTAAAGACAGACGAAATACCGCTAAGCATTTCGCCCGTCGTGCTAAAGATTCTGCCAGTTTGCCACCTTCATATTTTGCTCGAATAATACATAAGACATTGCTATATTTAAAAAATTCTTTTTTTCTAATTTTAGGGAAATGGTTAGCGTGTCAATCGATGGACAACAAGATCTGTATATTCAATGTTCTCAACAGATTTAAATTCATGAAGAAAAAGATGTTTACAGGGCACATGGTAAATATAAAGTTTTTTTTTTTTTTTCTTGACAACACGTGAATTATTTTCTC
>NC_068998.1:5886230-5887586 GCF_001194135.2 Octopus bimaculoides | reverse complement strand
AATTTGAACTCAGAACGTAAAGACAGACGAAATACCGCTAAGCATTTCGCCCGTCGTGCTAAAGATTCTGCCAGTTTGCCACCTTCATATTTTGCTCGAATAATACATAAGACATTGCTATATTTAAAAAATTCTTTTTTTCTAATTTTAGGGAAATGGTTAGCGTGTCAATCGATGGACAACAAGATCTGTATATTCAATGTTCTCAACAGATTTAAATTCATGAAGAAAAAGATGTTTACAGGGCACATGGTAAATATAAAGTTTTTTTTTTTTTTTCTTGACAACACGTGAATTATTTTCTCAGCTTATATTTCTTGTAAAAATATAAGCTGAGAAAAATATAAACAAAAATATAATTTGCTGTTGATTTTAGCTTTTCCAATATTACATTTATAACAGTGTGCTGTACTTCTTCAGTTTGAATAAATTCCTTGTAAGGTTTTACAAGACTAGAACAGCCATTGATATATCATCATCATCATCATTTAACGTCCATATAATACGCTGGCATGGGTTGGACAGTTTGACAGGATCTAGTGGGTTCACAGACTGCATCATGTTCCCATGTCTGTTTGGCATGGTTTCTACAACTGGATGCCCTTCCTTATGCCAACCACTTTATATTGTATACTGGGTGCTTTTGTGTGTGTGTGTGTGTGTGTGCACCACTAGCACCCGTGAGGTTACTGGGCAGCTTACATGACTATGAACCCCAAATGGGGGAGGGAGAACTTAATGTGGTAGAGAAGGGGGTAATGCATGAGAGAAAAGAACCAGAGCAGAACAGGTTTCTTGCTGCATTTACCGTCTGCTTTCCATGTGTGTGTGTGTGTGTGTGTGTATCTTTAAAATTACATCACAAACCAGATTTAATGTAAAGAGCAAAAGAATAGAGAGACAACTTAAAAATGCATTACTAGATTCTAAAAACGCTATCAATTTATGCATGCAACAGAATAACATTGTAGAAATGATGCATTCTACCTTAGGCAGAAGGCGAGCAGGTGTGTTGTCGACTACATCAAGTCTAGTTCTTGACTATTTCTTTATTATATTGAAGCCAGAGAGAGAAGAGGCCAAGTCAATCTGGTGAGAATTTTTGAGATTGTAAAGGGACATAACGAAATACTATACAACATTGTTTAATGCTCCACCAAATCTACCGTCCAATGTTTGTTATTTCAGAAAGTAGGAAAAAAAACCTAGAAGCGGTGTTTTTTTTTCGTTTGTTTTTTTTTGCAATTTGTGGTTGTATATATGTACAAGTGGCATGTATGTATACTAATTGCTATAAAATGTAAACATTTTTTTTCTCTCTTCTTTCTTTCACTCTCTAGGTTTCGGGATATGCTT
>NC_068998.1:5873304-5884760 GCF_001194135.2 Octopus bimaculoides | reverse complement strand
ATATGTATGTATATATATATATATGTACATATGTATGTATATATATATATATGTACATATGTATGTATATATATATATATGTACATATGTATGTATATACATATATATGTACATATGTATATATCTGGGTGTGTGTGTTTATGTATGTACATATGAGTCTGTGTATGTATATATATGTACATATGTATGTGTGTGTATGTATGTACATATGTATATGTGTGTGTATCTGTGTACATACATATATATATATTTGTGTGTTTTTGTATGTACATTATATTTATATGTATGTGTATATGTGTTTGTGTGTGTGTGTGTATAATCTTATCTGGGTTGTTTATTTTTCGTTAATGTTGTCATGGTTACATAAGCAAAGTTGTTGGCAGTGATAGTGCAGAGAACAAAGAACTTTGTTCCAGACTGAAATTGCAGAGAAATTTGATAAATCCATTTCTATTTTGGAGACAACGACATCAGTTATGGTGGGGGAACAGGTGGGATGGACAACACGGGGAAGAGGCAGGGGTGAGTTGGGGGCTGAGAAGTTTGTGGAAGGGGTTGGTTGGGGCATGAGATACATATTGGGTGAATGAGGTTTTACTTGAAATACATCATTCAGTTTTCTTAATTGTCAGTCTCTGTTTACCTCTCTCTTTCATTGTGTGTGGCAAGGAGTCTGGTGCAGCCCTCCAGCCTTGCCAGCCCTGATCAAACTGTCCAACCCATGCCAGCATAGACAACGGACATTAAATGACGATAATGATAATGATGACGAATAATTTCTTTAATTATAATAATAATAATCATTCTTGATGTTGTTGTCTAATCCAGATCAGCCTTAATTGAGTAGACTTAAATTCCAGAACATTCCAGATATGACTATCCCATCTTTTCAAGTATACCATGGGCTACATTGTCAATGTATTTATTGTTCTTTACTTAAGGTGTCAGGTGGGGATTTGAGGGCGTTTAGGCTGCTATCTCTGACTGTTTGAGTGATTGTGATTTTGCTGTAGTTTATCACCAGTTCAACCCCGATTAAGCAGACTTGTGATTAAGGGCTTTTCAGCCTTGACAACCCTGTATTTTGTTGGGGGTTTGGGGACCACATATATGTAATGTTGCGAGCTCTCATCTTGTTGCTTGTCCCGTCTACCAATCTATGACTGAAACTTTCTAGGTTACACTCCAGTACAAAACATCACAACCTTACAAACAGAAGTTAAATACATAAAATAACTCGATAGGCCTGGTATATATACATATATTTATATATATATATATATTGCAGTTGTATGATGTATATGTACATACATAACATGTTTTGCGTGTGTGTAACTCGATCTGTTTATGAGTATATGCTAGCCTTCTGTATACACACACTATGTATTTGTCTTTGTTTATGTGTGGGTGTTTACTTAACCAGTTCTGTATGTGAATCTAAATGTGTGTGTGTTTGTGTAGGGGTATTCAAGATATATATATATATATATATATGCATACACACACACACACACGAGTATGTATTTTTATAAATATTTGTATCTATCTGTGTGTGTGTGTGTGTGTGTGTGTGTATATATATATATATATATATATATATAACTTCTGTTTTTTCTTTTATAACTGTTTGTGTGTATGTATATGCAGTATATGTATGATTATCAGATGGGGTGACATGTGTTTGTAAATGGTTACTCTGTGTGGGGGGGGGGGCATACATTATCTCTGTGAAGAATTTTCAGTAGAGTGATCTGCCTGTCCGTAACCAAGTGACAAAACACTTTTTGTTAGAAGTCAGACAACAATAAACCAGTCAAATAAGATTTTTGTGTGGATCTCCAAAACACTCTATACACATTTAAAAACAGGAGTGGCTGTGTGATAAGTAGCTTGCTTACCAACGACATGGTTCCGGGTTCAGTCCCACTGCGTGGCATCTTGGGCAAGTGTCTTCTGCTATAGCCTTGGGCCAATTGAAGCCTTTTGAGTGGATTTGGTAGACAGAAACTGAAAGAAGCCCGTCGTATATATGTATATACATGTGTGTGTGTGTGTGTGTGTGTGTGTTTGTTCCCCCCCCCCCCCAACATTGCTTGACAACTGATGCTAGTGTGTTTATGTCCCCGTAATTTAACGGTTCGGCAAAAGAGACTGATCGAATAAGTACTAGGCTTACAAAGAATAAGTCCCAGGGTCGATTTGCTCGGCTAATTAACTGATTCATTTATTTCTTCCTTTCTCTCTTCAGCTACATCATATGTGGAGATGCTGACGGCAAACTTTACATCTGGGACTGGAAAACGACAAAGCTCTACTGCCAGTTCAAGGCTCATGATGATGTTTGTGTGGCTACTTTGTGGCACCCACATGAGACATCCAAAGTTGCAACAGCTGGCTGGGATGGCATCATCAAGTTCTGGGACTAAAAACCGAAAATATTAAAAACTCTGAACTTATAGAAATAGCATCATTTGGAGGGGGGAGGGCATAACTTTTTTTTGTAATTGTTTATTTAATGATCCATCATCAAGCTGTCATTTTTATTATTATTATTTTTATGATTATTATTAAAAGAAATCATTATTTTTCATCACACAAATTGGATATCATAAATTTAAAAACAAAAAAACCATTGTTACATATTTTCTGGTTGTCTTTTATTTATTCATTTTGCTATAATATTTAACCCTAAGCCTCTTGTGATTTAAGGCATGCCTGTGAGTTTGATGTCGATGAATCCCTCGTGTTCCATTTACAAAGTGTGTGGAGATGACTTGTTTATCGCTATGTAAAAAACACCGACACAACGCTGTAAAGGGGTTGGTGTTAGGAAGGGCATCCAGCCTTACTAACCATGCCAAAACAGACTATGGAACCCGGTGCAGTTCTTGATCTTGCCAGCATGGTAAATGGACGTTAAATGATGATGGTACTTCTGTGATAAGTGAGGATAGATGTAGTGGTAGTTTGCAGTTAGACAAATCGTCAAATTTATAAATGTCCAGTAATAAAAATCATCTGATGTTAGAAGAGCCTGATAGAAGAAACCACAACCTTTTAAATAAATCTTTATCAATTTGGTCATTCCATCACTTTCCCCATGTGGAGTCTAGTGGGTTGTCCACTACAGAATTATGAACCATTATAAACAGAGGGACATAAGTCAAAAAATCCAGAAGGTCCAGTGCATTCAGATGTTGCAGTTTTGAGCGGACTTCCTCTTCATGAGACAAACTGACTCCACCTGCCTTTAAATCCACACAAAGTTGGTCGAGAGAGATCTTGTGTGTGTCTGGGTCAACATTACACTCCCATAATGTCTGCAAAAAAATTAAATGATTAGATATTTCATTATTTTTATTGAGGTGGTAAGCTATGACATTCACAACATATCATACTAACATCCTACTTCTATTCTGTGACACAACATTTAGACCCGTCATACTAATATCTTACTTCTGCTCTGACATTCTCATGTTAAGACACATCATACTGACACTGTTACCTCTACTCTGACAACCATCTTTCCAACCTCTAATCATGGCTTGCTAGAACGTCTACTACTTGTGTCATTAAAAACAATGGTAGGAACAATAATAAAATGATCCCTTAGTTTACCTTGCACTTAAATGTCTTCATATCTAGAAACTGGTAATCAAAACGGTCCACAATGTTTTTCATCCAATCACTAAATAAATAAATAAATAAACCTTTAGAAATAGTTAAATTATGTCCAGCAAGATCAACAACGAAGGTAATTGTATGACACAATTTCCTCCGTTATAATCATTTCAACACTACATGGTTCCAGCACATCATGAATTTATGTAAATTACAGGTGATCCATGTTCAGTTTGCTGGTCAAAGGTCAATAAAGCAATAACTGAGGATTTTCTAAATGTTATTTCTGGAGAATACCTTGTACTGACGTTTCTCCATCAAAGAATATTGAACCATTTTTATAAGACATCGAAACAACTAAGGTGATGTTATTTAAAATTCTGTTATGAAACCAAGTAAAAGAGATCTGAATCTCAACAGACAATGAATTCTATATTCAATTATTCTTTTAGTGGTCATCAGTGCACGACCATGCTTGGGCATTGCTGTTATGAGTTCGAATCGATTATTTCAGCCTTAGTAGTTAGGTACATATTTGCTCGCTTTATATGATCATGGTTATGCATTGAGTTATGTCCCTTTTAAAAAGTTATCTCCTTTTATGCTGTAAGCAAATACTGCAGCACAACTCGATCTTTAGAATCTTCGGATCCTGTCAAGCTGTTCAACAAATGCCAGCATGGAAGATTGATAGTAATATGATGATGATGGAAGAAGTTTTGTAGGTTGATAAATGGAACTACGTTCTTAAGAAACGTATATGTGGTGAGAAAAGTATGTGCACATATACTTCCAAATATATATATGTGTGTCTACTTACTCGAGAGATGTTATACGGTTTGATAAAGCAGCTAAGATGGCAAACAATTGGAAGTCTGCACCATCCTCTCTGCTGTAGCCTGTCATTTCAATTATCTACAAAGAAAGAGAATATATAACAAAATTTAATGAGGTGCACACAGGATAACAATAATTGAAACAAAAACATATCCATTCATATATATATATATACATACATACACGCAAAGGGTTTCTTTCAATTTCTGTCTACCAAATCCAGTCACAAGGCTTTGGTCGGCCCGAGGCTACAGTAGAAGACACTTGCAGTGGGACTGAACCCGGAACCATGTGGCTGGGAAGCAAGCTACTTACCACACAGCCACTCCTATGTACATACATTTGATTACTGGAACTTACAGATGTGCTTCACAAAGACACAGCCTGAATTTTAAACCATTTTGAACACTTCTTTAGAATTACTTACCCTACATAGATATTCTTCTTTAGGGGCTGTTAATTGACTGTTTATGGACCTTAATCCCAACAGCATTTCATCTGTTGTCAACCAACCTTTTTTATCAGCATCTCCCTATAAAGCAAACAGAAAAGGAGTCACTTACTCATAGCTTATTTAAATATCATTGGTTTTAATGAGAGAAAGTATGGGTGTGTTGTTTAAAGATAAGTATCACTCTTGGAATAGAAAGTTCCATACACTGTCAATACTTTCCAAGCTCATCAGTTCTTTCTTCTGCCAGTTTATGATTCCGGTTCTATACCAAAGTGGTGCTATTGCCCTTGTATTTACTGCTTGGGTTTTATTCCATCCAGTCAATTTTGAACACAATACCAATCTTAGTCTTCAGAAATATTCCTTCCTCAGTTGTTCTATATTATTATTATTATTTTCATTCTTTCAGTATCAATGAAATAAATACCAGTTGATGCCGGGGCTCACTGTAATCAACAAAACCCCAACCCCAAAATTTCAGGCTTTCTACTTATAGTAAATAATAAATAAATGCGCCCTTTTAAAGCCTAGCCAGGCTCATGGGCCCGGTTTCCCGGTTTCTATGGCGTATGTGTTCTCCAGCTGGACGGGACGCCAGTCCATCGCAGCGTTACTCATTTTTGCCAGCTGAGTGGACTGGAGCAACGTGAAATGAAGTGTTTTGCTCAAGAACACAACGCGTCGCCCAGTCCAGGAACCGAAACCACAATCTTACAATCATGATGCTGACACCCTAACCACTAAGCCACGCACCTCCACTTATAGCAGTAAAGATTAAACTTATTATTATTATGAGAATCGTAAGAATTTGCAGAACATCACAAAGCATTTCACATTTCTCTGTCACAACATACTGGGTCCTCTGAGTTCTTAGTTCAAATCTAACTGGAGTCAACTTTGCTTCTTATTTTTCTAAGGTCAGTAAGTTAAACAACAGTTGAATACACAGGAGGCGGGGGTGAAGTATAATCATTATGGCCTTGTGCTTATGTAAGATATTGTGATTGAGAAAGCAATACGAACCATTTCAAATATTCTTCTGTACACATCCCAGCTCTCCTTGTTAAAGATACAATACTTGGCAAGAAAGCCATCTTGGATTAGAGACAACAACGGCAATGAAAAAGAAAACAACAACAACAACAAATATAAAAACAAATAAAAGCAAACAAAAAAAAAATCATTTAGAAATGATTAATTGAAATCAATAAAATTGGTAATCATCATCATCATCATCATCATCGTTTAACGTCCGCTTTCCATGCTAGCATGGGTTGGACGATTTGACTGAGGACTGGTGAAACCGGATGGCAACACCAGGCTCCAGTCTGATTTGGCAGAGTTTCTACAGCTGGATGCCCTTCCTAACGCCAACCACTCAGAGAATACACATTTGATATCACATTGTATTCGTTTCTGTATCTGGTAACATTTTCAGCACAGATAACAGACAAATGATTATAATTCACTAAAGATCTGATAAAATATATATCGCATCTTAATGGCAAACTGTCAGACTTTATGAAATACAAGAATATTTTGGAAACATTAATTTATTTTACCTCTCTCCATAATCCATCCCCAACTATGGATGTGTGTGTGTATATATTTACATATGAATACATGTAAGTCGATATTCATTTAAAAATCTGACATTAACACTTAAAAGACTAGTTTCTCTTGAGGTTTAAAATCATCCCAATATATAATCGTGTGTGTGTATGTCTGTGTGTAGCTAACTAGACATACAGATAGATAGTGTAGTAACAGTTTTATACTTGACAACATACATACATACATTCTACAGGAGCTAGCTCAAAAGTCCATGTGGAATGTGGGTTTTAAGCTAGTGTACAAAAAGACAGGATCATCATGGCTACAACATCAGGACTGAGCTGGGGCTAAACTACAACCATTAAGATGTTAACAAAAACTGAAATATAAACTTTGTTATGTCTGGTCATTTTGCCAATATTACGAACACACACACACTGGTTCAATTCCACTTCTTTATCATTAGTCAGTCAGTCATCTCTCTGACTAGTAATAAAGGAGTGGAATTGAACCAAACCAGTGTGTGTGTTATTAATATTGGTGTAATGATTCTCCCTAGACACATGAATTCACAGAAAGAATCATGCAAACCAAATACAAAAACGAAATATAAACCCGTAAAATAAACTTACAGTCCTCAAAATGTGGCCCTCGAGTTTCTTTCTTTGCCAGCTGCAATTGTCTCTTTTGGTTCATTTTATCCAATAACTTTTTCCGCCTTCTTTCTGCTGCTTCTAAAGGATCATAATATTGCATGTGGCCCCTAGGTTTGCCATATTTCGAGGGTTGCTGCTCAACTATTGTTACAGGCTTTATGAGTGACACCTTGCTTGTTTTTCTCTTAGAATTTTCCAATTTCCCATTGGCACCTACAGCAGGGTTGCTATCTGATGGAGGCACACTTAACTCTTGGTTTTCTTCTTCCGAAATTACTGTAAACATAAATAAATAAATGATTAAATAAATACATAGATAAAAATAATTAATTTAAACTCTTTAGCATTCAGATTACTGTCAAATTTAATGCTTATTTATTCACATTATTTTGAATTAGCCACAAATTATCTTGTAGCTTTGAGATTTCTATAATAGGATTGTTTATTTTTAGAATGACATTGAAGGGTAGGTGTGAGGGACCAGATCTAGCCAGTTTGAATATAAAACATGTAAAGTATTTGAGCAGGATATGGCAGGTTTAAAGGCTAAAGGGTTAAGTATTAAGATTATTATACAGGAAAGAAATCTTTATGAAATGGATGAACTACAAAGATGAATAATGTAGAGTCAGTGCATTTCTCTTGGCCCTTTATGTTCTGACCTCAAATACTGCTGATGTCACTGTTGGCTTTCACTACTTGGGGTTGATGTTATTGATTAATCCCTTTCCCTCAAAAAGATGGCTGGCTTTGTGCCCGAGAAGAAAAGTGATAGAGAATTTTTTAAAAATCACTTCTTTAACTTTCTAAGACATTTCAACGCCTCTAAAAGCAAACTTCGTTTGTTTGTTTACATTTGTCGTAATTTGAATTTATTATAATTATTATCATTGTCATCATCATCATCATTATTCTTATAATTATTACAAACTGTTGTTTGAAGAAATGACAACATCATCAGGGACGTTGTCTGCTGTGACTTCACTTTCGGTCACAGGCACCAACTGTTTGACTGCCTCCTTTCCAGATCTGGGCAATTGGTTCAATACGCCTGTTTTACGGCTCAATCCTTTGGAAGGGCTCTGAAATGAAAAATTTATGTCATAATATCAATTCTGGGTGGGATTTTACATTTTTGCTTATTTTTGTTTTTAGCAAGAAAACTCTTTAACATTTCAAACTATAAAAGTCAGTGTGGGTCTATATGCGGATGAGATGCATTCCAGAAATTTTAAGATTTTTTCAGTAGAGGCAGTTATGATTGCCTGAGATTACTGTAATCTTATTATATCATTACCATACAGTAATCCCTCGACTATCGCAAGTGTTATGCTCCAAAACTCCCCATGATTTAGAAACAACCCACCACTACCACCACCACGAAGTAGAAACAGTACTGTACTGTATATTTTTTACATTATGTCCTCATCTTGTTTGTTGTTAACACAAACAAGATGAGGACAAATATCTGTCAAATGTAAATAATGTACATAATTCCTCATCTAATAAATATAGAACTGTATATTTTTATTTTATTATTTTCATAATTTGTATCTATTTATTTCATTATAAATGCAAAACAACACCATGGAGGAATCGGCATAAGCTTAAATAATAAACCACGATAGGTGAACCACGACAGGTGAACCACGACAGGTGAACCACGACAGGTGAACCACGACAGGTGAACCGTGATGTGGCAAGGGATTACTGTACATCTAATAAAGTCAACCTTGGCTGTGAAGCCGATCTCGGTGACATTTGAACTTTGAATGTAAAGGTGAGCAGAATGCCACATAGCATTTTGCTTGGTATGCAAACGATTCTGCTAGTCTGCCACCTTTTAATCTTAAAAGAGGAAAAAAAAAAACATTCTTATGTACCAAAGAATTCTCAATTATTCCATTTTCTCTTGGTTCCTGTCTTCCAGCTTTAATATTTATTCCAGTTCTTCTTGAAGACAAATTCTCCGCATTATTTTCTTCTAAGGATTTTTCAGAGATTGGTTTTGAAAGAGAAGAGTTTTTTTCCATTTCAGTTCTGTTATTACCCCCAGAATATTCTATGGGAAAAGAAATTGTAAAAAAAATATTAAAAAAAAAAAGCAGGGAGTGGAATTTATTTATAAATTAAATTTATTCAAGTAAATAACATTTAATTAAAGATTTTGAACATAGCTCGTTCATTTTACATCTCTTTTAGCTTTTCCATTTCAAATAATAATAATAATAATATCGAAAAATACCTTAGGAATGAGAACCCAGGTTCGAAATTTCCCCGAGACACCTAATGAAAGCTGGAGGTTATATCAGTTGAAATGTTGTGTTAACAACATACAAGATGAGGACAAATATCTGTCAAATGTAGATAATGTGTCCCAGACATTGTTTTTCAAAATCATATCACACTTCCTCAGAATAAAATATGTCTCTACCTTCTAAATATCCAGTGATGTCCTTTGATAGGTTTTCAACGTCCTTATCAAATTGAATTTCCAGATCCTGAATTGTATTGTTCATGTCTGTGATAGTACCAGTATTCTTTGTCAAATTCAGCTTCCCTTCATCTGTGTGATTCTCAATCTTTTTAGAATTCTTTGAAGTTTGTTTCTCTTTCGAAGAATTACTCGATGATGTTTCAGTCAGAAGAGATGATTTTGATTTTTGTTTGCCTAATTAGTTTGGAAATTAAAAAAATAAACAAAAGCTTTTTAATGAAATGATAATTCAAAATACAAAATAAAAGTTGAAAATCTAGTTTTTATATTCTCAACTTTCATCTCAACCTTTTTGATATCAACCCAACTGAGACTGCTTCTGTTACATCAAATTATATAACATGGGATATATATATATATATATATATATATACCGATAAAGGTTTTTTCATACTGAACTACTTGGCAAAATTGTTAATTATTAATTCTATTATTAATTGACGATTCCCTGCCCTTATTCTTGTATATATATATATATATAAATATATATATATGATTTTGTGTCTGTGTTTGTCCCCCCTCCATTGCCTGACAACTGATGCTGGTATGTTTGCGTCCCCGTAACGTAGTGGTTCGGCAAAAGAGACCGACAGAATAAGTACTAATAATAAGTACTAAGCTTACAAAGAATAAGCTTCGATTTGTTCGACTAAATGGTTCCATCATGAACGTAGCGCAATTATTTTCCAGTTGTGATGGGCCAGCCATAATTGCTATACCAGTTAAACTGTTGTAGAATCCCAGTCTTTCACTGTGCATAATTACTTACTGCTGTTAGATTTTGTCAAAAGACCAACACAGAAAACACCCATGTGCAGTGAATAAAGCTTCTGTTAATTGTTCGTAAGTGTTGTTAATTACTTCTATACTCAGCCCTAGAAATACATTTTTATTCACCATCAACATTGAGCACAACATTACAAGAGAATGAGGATGACCAATAAGAGGTGCAAGTCCAGATGTCTTCTAAAAGCACAAGGTCAACAGGAGTGGGGACACTGATCGATCAGAAACAATTAGAACCAAAATACTGACCAGAACGTACTGGTAACTTCTCTGGAGATTCCATGTCTAAAGCTTCAAGAATATTTAGAACAGCGTTTTCAGCATTAGATGGTGACGTAGGTGGAACTGCATGGTTTTGGACCACGTGATTGCTTTCTGGCATGGAATTTCTTAACAGACCCTGGAAACTGTTCCAAGATGTGGTTTTTTTCATGGCTCGGCCATTGATACCTCAAAGGAGAAAACAGAAAGGTAAAAACAAAAAAAAATATGCAAAACAAATACAAAATCATTAGAAGATTTTTTGTGTTTTTTTTTCTTGTTTGTGCATTAATTTTGTTGCCCAAATTTCAAAAATTTCAGGAAGTTCTTTCATCTGACACAAAAGGGTTTCTCAAGATAAACACACATTCAGATTCAGTTGAATAAACACACACACACACACACACGGACATACAGACATCCGCATACATCCATTCATATGCACACAAACATACACATTATCTTTCCATATTACAAACACACTCGCAGCCATACACCAATACACACATACACACATCCATTCATCCATAAACACATCTATACTGCATACATACACATCCATCCATACTTACACACACATACACACATACATACACATATCAATCCATCCATACACAAAAACATATGCAATATCATTACATATGCACATATCCACCGATTGGCCCACCACCAATGAATTGGTAAAGATGGATGAAAAAAGATGGGATAATCATGGATTTGACTATAAGCCACCACAGCAGGGGATAATACTCTGGTATTATATAAGCAGGGACTAAATAGCAATAGCAAC
>NC_068998.1:5869592-5872728 GCF_001194135.2 Octopus bimaculoides | reverse complement strand
ACACACACACACACACACATAAAGCTACACACACACACATAAAGCCACACACACACACACACACACACACAAAGCCACATGCATACACACATACAAAGCCACACGCACATACACACAAAGCCACATGCACGCACACACACATACAAAGCCACACGCACACACACAAAGTCACATTATAACTCTATAACTTGAACCTGTGTGGCCCCTATTACCTGATCCTAAATCTGACATCTGTCAATCAATTGTATGGGACAAGAGACAGTGTATGGCAAAGGGGGAAGAATACTGTTACTCACCGACTGGCACCTTCGCAATTGGTTGGAAAGGTGAGACTCGTATCTCTCGCAGACTGGATGACCATGGCAGCCGTTCTGACAAGCCAACTTAAACGAGGAGAAGGAAAAAGGGGAGACGAAGAAAATGTGATGAAATTGAATTTCTGGGAAACATTTAACTAATTGAATGAAAGAAACGTGTGTGTGTGTGTGAGCATGCATATATGTGTTAGTACGAGGTCTGATCAATAAGTATCTGGGCTGTTGCCATAGTAACAAAGCTACAGCACGCAGAGTGAAGCTGCTCAGCACAGATTGACCTTGAACCCTGCTGTACATGTGCACTAAGTTTTAATATTCTAGCTCACTTCCGCTGTTTACGGCAGTGCTTGGAAGGAAGGTGTGTAGCGTGTGATCACTGCATTGCCCATGACAGAGAAAGTTGTCATGGCGATACCTGCTCAGAGGCCTATACAAAGTTGCAATATACATACACACACACAATGTGCATTTACATTTAAACTGAATACGTTGCTGGCAAAGCAGAAGATAGAGAGACAGAGTGAGAAAGATGGATTAAATGCAGATGAAGCAAACTGAGAGAGAAAGGAAAGATAAAGACAAACAAGAAAGTGAGGGAATTTAAAAAAACAGAACATTGAATGTAAAACTTACTGTCGTTGAGGAACCAAGGGAAATTATTTTGGTAACTTTTGGTGGAACAACAACAAACTGGAAAAAATCAACATCTTTTGGCTGTGAAATGAATGAAAAAAAAAGAAATATTTTTAGCATGGAAACAAAATTGCATATTTGTAAAGGTGGACTTAGGACTTACAGGAGGTGCTTCATTTTCATATTGTCTTCAGAGTTTGATGACCTTTTACTCATAAGTCGTTAATCATTCAACTTTGCTGAGTGATGCAGTCTTCATCAGGAAAAGATTTAGAATTTACAACTTCTTTTATCCTTTACTTGTTTCAGTCATTAGACTGTGACCATGCTGGGGCAACTCCTTGATAAAGTTTTAGTTGACTGAATTGACCACCAGTATTTATTTTTTTAAAACCTGGCACTTTTGCTGGACTTCTAAGTTAAGGGGACATAAATGCACCAACACCAGTTGTCAAGTGGTAGTGGGGGACAAACACAGAAACACACCACACACATATATCTATGCATGCATGACAGGCTTCTTTCAGTTTCCATCTTATAGTCTTGAGCTGACCAAAGCCTTGCAAGTAGATTTGGTAGAAGGAAACTGAAAGAAGCTCATTGTATGTGTGTGTCTTTGTGTATATGTTTGCCCCCGCCTCCACTGGTTGACAACTGATGCTGGTGTGTTCACATCACCGTAACAAAAGAGACCGATACAATAAGTACAAGGCTTTACAGAATACAATAAGAATTGGGGTTGATTGGTGCAACTGTATTTCTTCAAGGTGGTGCCCTAGCATGGCCACTGTCTGGTGACTGAAACAAGGTATACACACACACACACACACACATATACACATGTGTATGTATCTATAGAAACATTTAAGTATGTATGTATATATATAAGTGTGTGTGTGGATATGTGTGGATGAGCGTGAGATTATCCCCCACAGCAAGCCAACTCACACTTTTCTGGGTTACCGACTGATTTATTATCACCCTGTGAGGTCGGCTAAACCAATCTGTTTGGTATTATGCCCTCCAACTATGTATTATGTACTTGTTGATTGTTTAAATGCTATCTTGTGAGCTGCTTAGAGGGTACCATAAACACTGACAACAACAACAATAAGAACAAAATATTACACTAAATTATTGATTTATTGGTTGGACTTAGAATTCATTTACAAATACCCTTGTTTGGAATTTACCATTTCTAAGAAAATTGACAGGAGGAAATAAATTTAGATTTGTCACCCTGACCACCCCAATCAAGTGTAGTCCATTAATTGGCAGTCATGGATATCTGGTTAACAATTTCTCCTCTCAACGTGCATGCATGTGTATGTGTGTGTGTGTTTGTATGTGTGTGTGTGTGTGCACGCATGTTTGTGTGTAAGAGCTTATGTTCTTTTAATTCTTTTACTTGTTTCAGCCATTTGACTGTGGCCATGCTGGAGCCCAACCTTTTAGTTGAACAAATCAACCCCGGGACTTATTCTTTGTAAGCTTGGTATTTATTCTATCAATCTCTTTGCCGAACTGCTAAGTTACAGGGACATAAACACACCAACATCAGTTATCAAGCAATGATGGGAGAACAACCACAGACACACAACCACAGACATACAGACACACAAACCTCACCTGACTGCAGTGGTCTTGGGGTATTGTGAATATTTAAAAATGTAATTTAAGGCTTTACAAAATTTATATCAATGCTTGATCACCTTGAAAAACATTTTACACCTTAATTTTGCTTTGTTCAAGTATCATTGATAAAAAAAAAAATCACCATTGTCGCCATTTGATGTTCGCTTTTCATGCTGGCATGGGTTAGACGATTTAATTGAAACTGGTAAAGCAGAGAGCTAGGTTCCAGTCTGATTTGGCATAGTTTCTACATCTGGATGCCCTTCCTAATGCCAATCACTCCAAGAGTGTAATGGGTGGTTTTTATGCACCTCCAGCACAAATGCTTTTATGCACAACTAGCATGCATGCCATTTACATGACACCAGCATCAGCCACGACTGATTTCCCTTGGCATGACGAGTCTTCCCATGCACAGCATATTGATAAAATAATGTATATATATATATATATATATATATATGTATGTATGTATATATATATATGTCTGTGTATGTGCTTGTGCCTCTCTCCGAAAGAGAGAGAGAGGGATATATATATATATATATATA
>NC_068998.1:5865845-5869227 GCF_001194135.2 Octopus bimaculoides | reverse complement strand
TTAGATTTCCATTCTTTTATTTGTTTCAGTCATTTGACTGTGGCCATGCTGGAGCACCACCTTTATTCAAACAAATCGACCCTAGGACTTATTCTTTGTAAGCCTAGTACTTATCCTATCGGTCTCTTTTGCCAAACCGCTAATTTTCGGGGACGTAAACACACCAATATCGGTTGTCAAGCGATGTTGGGGGAACAAACGCAGACACACAAGCACATACATATATACATACATATATATATTATATATACACAACATGTTTTTTCAGTTTCCGTCTAGCAAATCCACTCACAAGGCTCTGGTCGGCCCAAGGCTATAGTAAAAAACACTTGCTCAAGGTGCTATGCAGTGGGGCCGAACCCAGAACCATGTGGTTGGTAAGTAAGCTACTTACCACACAGCCACTCCTATGCCTATAAAGCCAGTTTGAACATAAAGACAGGTAAAACATTTTCAATGATGTGATCGTTTAGGATTTGAATGACATTGTAGAGTATGTGTGAGAAGCCAGATCTAGCCAGTTTGAACATAAAATTATTTAAACTACCATATCTGGCCCAAAACATTTTTGGGCCAGCAATGGCTAGTTTAAATGATAAAGAGTTAAGGCAAACTCAAGAAAATTCTTTTAACAGGCAAAAGTTAAAATTAAAATTTTTTTCCGCCTCAGCAATACAGAAATACTACAAAGACAATTTAGAGTGCTGCCAACTGGAAGAAAGACAAAAGCTGCTACAAGACAAAGAAAAATAAATGGCTGGGAAAATCAAAAGATAGAGCCATCACTAACCTGTGACGAACTATGGTGATTTTCAACATGGAGTAATTTCTTTGTTTGTTTTGGGTTAGGAGTTGAAATATAAGAGTGCAGGTCTTTAGTAGTCTTCATTTTGGTTCCCATAACTGCAACAAGACTGAGGGGAGTGTATTCCGTAGAACAAACTGTCTTGTTTAATCTTTGCAATCCTGGCTGGAAATGCCACTTTCTCTGAATGCTGGGAGAATTCATTTATACTAAAATATTATTTTGAAAATCTCTCTTCTTGAAAGTAAGCAGAAAAAAAATAAATAAATAAGCTATAAGTAGGTTGGCTAACAATGCCCAAATCCAAAATATTTGCTTGATGATTCATCTAACTACGTTATTTCTCCTTATTTTGATTTTTAGAAATAATCTGATATGTAAGATTTCAGAATTAAAAACTGATTGAAAAGTGTCATTTCGGTGACGCCAGTGAATACACGCTAAGTAAAAAGTAAATTGGCCCTATCTGCAGACAATTGAAAGCAATATTAATGGTGGAGACAAAAGTACTAGAATTTCCTTGTTATCACAAGAAACAATGGAATTAAGTACATTTCTCTCAGTAGACAAGGCAGGAGAAATATTTCTCTGAAGAGGTCGGTAGATATTTTCTTTCAAAGTAGGTTCTCATTGACTATCACCAAGGCAGTGAGATATGAGAATGGTAAAATCTCAAATGAAAAACTGACATTGTGAAAAGCAGGATTAGTCAAAAGATTAGAAAGATTTCTAAATATTATCTGCAAAGCAAGTTTTGCTTTTTCTTTTCTTTTTTGATTTTATTTATTTTTCTTTTTTTGTAAATATGACTGTTTTGAATTTTGAGTAGGTGACTTAATAGTTTGGCAATCAGTAATCCTGTTTGACAACACTCTAGAGAAAATGAATGAAAATGAACTCAGACCACAAGGTGAGGTGAGATTAGAAGATACAGAACAATTCTCTGAGTGTATGTGTGAGCCAGTGTATATCCATGAGTGTGTTTATGTGTGTGCATATATATATATATATATATATATCTTTTGAAAAATGTATACAATATTAATTGCTACCTTTTATTTAAATGTACCCCACTTCATCAGTACATTATGTTCTTACACACATATGCACAATACTTGGCTTTGTACACATACATATATACATGCGTGTGTGTGTGTGTGTGTGTGTAACACATGGGAGAAAGAAAATGGAATTCATGAGATTCTTTTTTAATCACTCTGACCGTTTCGACCCATTGTGATTCGGTCTGTTCATATTTATGGGTAATAAATCTCATCAGGGAAATATTTGACAAAATTAGACAAAATTACATGTGAGGATTGTTAAATTCTAGAATAGACTGCAAGTATTTCCCTGATGAGATTCATACCCATAAATATGAATCTTTTTTAATAATAGCAAAAACCTATAACAATAATAATAATAATGATAATAATAATAATAATTCTTTCTTCTTTAGGCACAAGTGGTACTTATTTCATCAACTTCTTAATAATAAAAATAATCATCATCCTCATCATTTAATGTCCATTTTCTATGTTGGCATTTTCCAAATCCACTCACAAGGCTTTTGCTGACCCAGGACAGTTGCCCAAGGTGCTCTTCAGTGGGACTGAACCTGGAACCATATGGTTGGGAAGCAAACTTCTTACCACACAGCCACACTTGCACCTACTCCTTTCATTCTTTTGGAGTCAATAAAATAAGGACCAGTTGAACAATGGGGGGGTCAATGTAATCAAATTACCCCCTCCCCCTAACTTGCTGGCCTTGTGCCAAAATTTGTAACAACTATTATTATCATCATCATCATCATTATTATTATTATTATTATTATTATTATTATTATTATTATTATTATTATTATTATTAAGGCAGTGAGCTGGGCAAAATACCGCTAAGCATTTCACTGGACGAAATGCCTAGTGGTATTTCACCCATCACTACGTTCTGAGTTCAAATACCACCTAGGTCAATTTTGCCTTTCATCCTTTCGGGGTCAATAAAATAAGTACCAGTTGAACACTGGCGTCGATGTGATTGACTCAATCCCCACCCACCCCTCCAAATTGCTGCCCTTGAGGCAAAATCTGAAACCATTATTATTATCATTATTATCATTATTATTATTATTATTATTATTATTATTATTATTCAGTATTTTTTTTTCTCGAGTTCTCACCTTGTGATGTGGGATCCAACGTTTCAAATGCGGAATCCATATCAACTTTGGTTTGAATTTCACTCCATCTTTTTGTGTCCAATATTTTGGTTTAGGTTCACATCTGAAATTGTGCTGGGCGTGGTGTGATCCCCCAGTCATGCTGCAACTTCTCCAATAGTGACATTTCCTTTGAGCATGAGGAATTACTGGTCTGTCATTCCATTTATCATTTATACAGCATGGACCTTTAATAAAAGGTTCTGAACACCCAGTTGCCATGTTGAAAGCCTAGAAATAGAACAATTACATTGGTTTCAGTTAAAATTTATTATTTTGTATACCGTTATTATCTATCGATCAATCAATGAATCTCTCTCTCTCTCTCCATATATATATATATATATATATATATA
>NC_068998.1:5860284-5865635 GCF_001194135.2 Octopus bimaculoides | reverse complement strand
GTCTTTTATGTGCCACCCGCACAAGCCAGTCCAGGGGCACTGGCAATAATAATAATAATAATAATAATGATGATGATAATAATGATAATAATAATAATGGTTTCAAATTTTGCTACAAGGGCAGCAATTTTGGTGGGGAGGGCATGAATCAATTATATTGACCCCAGAGTTCAACTGGCGCTTATTTTATCGATCCCCAAAAGGATGAAAGGTAAAGCTGACTTCGGTAGAATTTGAACTTTGAACGTAAACACAGGCAATATACCACTCAGCATTTTGTCCTTTGCTAACGGTTCTGGCAGATTGCTGCCTTAGTAATAAAAATAATAATAATAATGATAATAATGAAGGAAACAAGTGCCTAAGAATGTTGCACGTGAATAAGGTTATGGAAGGAGGAATGAAAGAGAATGTCTCCAAAGAGTACAAGTGAAGGATTAGGAAGGTGCTTAGAAACAAAATTAAATCAATGGAATGTTACTAAGACAATCAGTATGTGGGCCATGCCAAAGTTGAGATGCTCTGCTCCTATTCTAAAAGGGACAAAGACAGGGCTGCAGGAATTAGATGAAAAAAACTAGAAATTTGCTCACAATGCACACTGTGTGTATCACCCTAAAAGTAATATTTACTTACCAAGAAGGGAAGGAGGCAGGGGTTCTATTTTTAAATGCAGAAGACACCAGTAGGACTGCGATACTGGAGTTGAAAAAACTATACTGTATGCAATGAAGTATAGCTACAATCGGCAACCAGAAATATCCAAAATAAGTCTGAAAAGTATCACAAGAACAGAAGGGAAGAATGACGGAACAAATGATGATGATGATGATGATGATGATGATGATGATGATGATGATGATGAAGATGTTGATGATGATGATGATGATTTCTTAAAATTATATTATACTTACTTTGAATGTTGGAAGTTTGTTTGACCCTTCATGACATGGGACAGAATCTCTGAGTACCCTGTTTCTACCTGACAGGTATATATAACCGAAATCCATTTGGGTTGTTTGAGAGCAGCAGAAACTCTGTCTTGTTTCAAGACTGTAAGCAGGAGACATTTGGAAGTGTAGAGTGGAAACACACACACACACACACACACACACTGCATACATTAATGTATGGACACAGATATAAATACACACATACACACACTCTCACTCACATATCTACACATACACACATACACACACAATAAGTACTATGGAATAGTTTTACCAAATATAGCAAACAACTATAATTAAATTTAATGGTAATTGTGATGATGATGATGATGAGTTCTTTTATTACAGAATGGTGTATTATGAGGACAAATTACAAAATATAAAAATAAATAAAATAAACGAATAAACCACTGCTGGACTTGGTTGGTGGTTTGGAAACCAGGAAATGAAAATCACAAAATAAACAAATAAATGGTTTGTTACATTGATAAAAGCCATAAATTTTATACTCAGAGAGGTCTATTATAAGATAGTGCTGAGGATAATAATAATAACAATAATAATGATAATAATAATAATAATAATGATTATGATGATGATGATGATGATGATGATGATGATCCTTTCTACTATAAGCATAAGGTCTGAAATTTTGGGGGAGGGGACTAGTCGATTACATTGACCCCAGTGTTTCGCTGGCACTTGTTTTATTGACCCTGGAAGGATGAAGGGCAAAGTCGACCTCGGCAGAATTTGAACTCGGAAGATAAGGATGAATGAAATGCTACTAAGCATTTTGCCCAATGTGCTAATGATTCTGCCAGCTCACTGCCTTTATAATGATGATGACGATGATGATGGATCCAGATGCCAGGTTGCAGGATCACCAACTTCTCCTGATTATAGTGTATGTACCCCCAGAGCACATCAGCTTCATTGTCATCATCACCATCAATATTCCCACCACTACCATCACCAACGTCAATATCAATCATCACCATCACAAATAGCAACATTCACCTACCACCACCACCAACGTAAACAGTGTCACTATCACCATCATCATCACCAACATAAAGATCTCACCACCATTGACAACACCATATCATCATCATCATCACCGCTACCATCACTGCGTTTACCATTATCAAGACTATGAATATCATCCCCCCACCGCTACCATTACAACCAGTGCCCATCACCACCGTCGATACCACTTTCATGACTTTGACAGCATTCCATTTGACGTATTAACAAAAGAAAGTTCGTGCCTTGCAGCCAACATATTGTTATTTATATTTCATATAATGGAGGGAATAAAATAAACCACAAATAAAACAGACATGCATGTTGCTTCATGTCTAAGAGTCATGACAAAACTTTAAGAATTAGATACATACATACATACATACCAACTTACATACATACATACATATATATGTGTGTGTGTGTATACAGAGATATACATATATAGAGAGAATTATAGTTATGTGCACACACACACATATTTTTAAATATATATAAGTATTTATATCTAAATAGATCATTTACACACATATATAATATATATGTTAATATATTTTCGTATAACATCTATGTTATATATATTATATATTGTTTTATATATATATATATATACATATGCACAGGAGTGGCTGTGTGGTAAGTAGCTTGCTTACCAACCACATGGTTTCGGGTTCAGTCCCAATGTGTGGAACCTTGGGCAAGTGTCTTCTACTATAGCCTCAGGTCAACCAAAGCCTTGTGAGTGGATTTGGTAGACAGAAACTGAAAGAAGCCTGTCATATATATATATATATATGAGTGTGTGTGTGTGTGCTTGTCCTCCCCCATTGCTTTACAACCAACGTTGCTGTGTTTACCATCCTGTAACTTAGCGGTTCAGCAAAAGAGACCGATAGAATAGATACTAGGCTTACAAAGAATAAGTCCTGGGGTCGATTTGCTCAACTAAAGGTGGTGCTCCAGCGTGGCCACAGTGAGATGGCTGAAACAAATAAAAGAATATATATATATATATATATAATCTTGATGAACATCATTTAATGTCCCCTTTTCTAGGCATGTGGCACCTGTGCCAGTGGTATGTAAAAAGCACCTGCTGTGCATTGGACTTCACAGAGGTAATGTGGCCGATGTCGGAGTTGTGTTACTGGCACCCATGCCAGTGGCACATGAAAAGCACCTTTATATCAAGTGCCTGGAGGAGGTAGTGTTGCCCTGGGTGAAGAGGGTGGCTGCTGGAAGACCCTATGTCTGGCAACAGGATTCTGCACCATACCACACAAGCAGGAGAACCCAGTCATGTCTGTCAGACAATTTCTGCGACCACATCACCCCTAACATCTGGCCACCTAACTCTCCAGACCACAACCCCCTTGATTATTATGTGTGGGGAACAGTTGAGCGAGAGACCAACAAAGCTCCTTGTAACACCAAAGGAACACTGAAGGCAAGGATTATGGCAGCATTCACAGACTTAAACAAGGAGACCGTCCAGAAGAGTTGCAGGAGATTCCAAAGTCGTCTGGAAGCTGTAGTTGAAGCCAATGGCAATTTTTATTGAATAAACTTAGTCTTTAATATTTCAAGATATTTTAAAATAATTTTGGTTAATATATCTGTTAAAATGAGATGTCAGTGTTGTTTTCATTCTTGCTCAATCACAAAGGAAAAAAGTCAAATATTTACTCCATTTAATTAAAGCTTTTATAATTTCTTTATAATTCTAAGTAATAAAACCATTGACATAGAATTTTCTTGTATGGAATTTACAAATTTCAAGTGTTAAAATTATACATAATTAAAAGTTCATCAATACATAAATATATTAATTTTTATGCCCAATTAAGGTAAAAACAATTTGATATTAAGCTGCAGAATTACTCGTTACATTTTGTCGAGAACATATTTTAAGAGAGGTGACAGTGGCTGCGAAGTTTCGGTCTGCTAGAAAGCCGAAACTGCGAAGTCACTGGTATACCTCTCTTGGTAAAAGAATGAAAAAGTATTTATATGTTCCTCTGAAAATTAAATTACTTTTGAAACTGAGAAATGATGCATCTTAGGCGATATAAACCCCAATTATAAGAGAAGACATCAAGCCACATAAATCTGTAATATGGTCAAACATTCCTCTTGTAGATAAATTGATTTCCAAATAGTTATAGGCCTTGTTTCTAGGGGAGATCACTCTTACTTCTTCCCATAAATTACTTTTCTTACTTTCTTGAAATAGGTTCGAAAGAATCTTTGCATTCCGTGAAGAAAAATTTTTGTAGCTCGGATTCGATAATGTGACTTTCAAGAGAATTTAATAAATATTTTTTTTATAGCACAAATATTATTTTTAAAATAGTAATTAGGATCAAATTACTTAACTTTAGTTGCTTATAACTTCTTTATTGTTAATTTCTAGAATAATTGAATGCGTTTTTCGCCATCAGTATACAAAACTACGACAGAACTACATTTTGGGGAAATAATTAAGTGAGAAGTTGAAAACTTCAACTAGTCAGATGAAATTTAACAAGATCCGTTATTTATATGTTGTTATATGTTTAATTTTGTTTTGCTGCAATAATCCTTGTTTTCACTTAATGTTTTACAAAAATTAAGGTGGAAGGCGTCGTATCTAAAATATAGGCATGGATGCTGTGATATTCGGAAAATAGTATGATAGGATTCATGCTTGTACAGCTTTAAGGAACCGGTACCGAAAGGTAATAAGTTCGTATCTCATGGTTACCACCGCTGGTTTATCTATAAGAAAAGGAAATTAATTTTCATTGTTCTTTTTTCTGTCATCCTTAAGCATGTCATTGTATCTTATGAAGAGAAAGAAATATATTGAACGTGAAATTTCGCTGGAGAAATTATGTTTGCTTATAACTTGTTTAATTTATAATCATTTTTCTTCTACAATCCATTTTAATGATTCCCTTTGTGCTCAACGGTTCCGATTAATTTTTAAATACACTCACTGCTTCTTCACACTTTACTTTCGTTATTTTTATTATCGTTGAAGGCGGTGAGATGGTAGAACGTCGGATAAAATGCATAACAGCATTTCTTCCAGTTATATACAT
The DNA here is from genome assembly GCF_001194135.2 of Octopus bimaculoides. Taxonomy (NCBI): domain Eukaryota; kingdom Metazoa; phylum Mollusca; class Cephalopoda; order Octopoda; family Octopodidae; genus Octopus; species Octopus bimaculoides. The sequence continues at coordinate 5,860,573 of NC_068998.1, read as the reverse complement.
TCTGAATTCAGACACCACAGAGGTCAACTTTGGTCTTTTTCCTACCTTCCAAGGTCGATAAACTAAAGTACAGTCAAAGTACTGAGGTCAACGTAATCAACTAACTCCCTTCCTTCTAAAATTTAAAGATGACGAACTGACAGGATTGTTAACGCAGAGGGGATTTGAGAGATGAACGGGAGGAATGAATCTTCAACGAGAGGGGATTTCGCCAGCAGCCTCCGCGCTCGCTCTCTCGCCTTTCTCGGAGACCGCGCGGTCGCGCCCTCGTCCACAGAGACGTTACCGC
>NC_068998.1:5850834-5860030 GCF_001194135.2 Octopus bimaculoides | reverse complement strand
ATATATAGCCACATTCTACCCTAACTGCTGGATTAAACGTAGGCCAAGATGGATGGGACAGTCTAGCTAAAGTGCCGGATTAAACGTAGGCCGTGGGGGATGGTGGCAGTGTAGCCTATGTGCCGGATTACACGTAGGCCTAGAGAAGTAGTCCGTAGAGGATAAAGGCAGTGTAGCCGATGTCCCGGATTGGACGTGGGCCATGGAGGATCGGAGTCTAGGCTAAGTGCCGGATTAAAAGTAGACCAGGAAGAAGGAGGCAGTCAAGCCTAAGTGCCAGATGAAACGTACGCCATGAAGGATGGAACAGTCTGGTCTAAGTGCCGGATTAAACGTAGGCCATGGAGGATGCGACAGTCAAGCCTAATTACCGGATTAAACGTGGGCCGTGGAGGACAGGAGTCTAGGCTAAGTGCCGGGCTAAACGTAGGCCGTGGACAATGGGGCAGTCTAAACTGAGTGCCGGATTACAAGAAGACCATGGTGAGAATCAGTCTCGCGAAAGTGTCGGACTAAACATAGTCCATGGAGGAAGGGGCTGTTAAGTACTGGATTAAAGGAAGCCCGTGTAGGAGGGGGGCAGTCTAACCTAAATACCGGATTAAACGTAGTTCATGGGGGATGGAATGTAACAATTTCAAACAGATAGTAAAACAATAACAAAAAAATCAGAAATTACTCATTTTATCCCGCTGATCCCCCATCTCTCTACTCTTTCAGATTTTGGCGCAAGGCCGGCAATTTGAAGGCTATGAGGTTAGTCGATTGCAACGACCCCATTACTTCATTTCATCGATCCTGAAAGGGGTGAAAGGCCACGTCGGCTTTGGCGAGATTTGAACATATAACGTAAAGAGTCAGAAAAAATGCCGTTAAGCATTTTGTCCGCTGCGGTAACTGCCAGCACGCCGTCTCAAGTGTTGTAAAGTACAAGACCTGCAATTTCAGGAGAGGGGTAACTCAATCAGTTCGGCCCCAGTGCTCTACCCGTACTTATTTTATCAACCTCAAAAGGATGAAAATTAAAGTCGACCACAACGGAATTTGAACTCAGGACATAAAGACCGACGAAATGCCGCTAAACGTTTTGCCCGGCGTGCTTACGATTATTTTACGCGAAATAATTGTTGCAACGAGTATCGTTAACCATTCTTCATGACAATGCTTTTACAATTATATCCGAAGTGCACAGCCGAACACGCCACCCGGACTAAGGTGTACAATCTGTTACTCCTCTCCCCTATCTTTCGTTTCTTACCCTACCATTCCTCCCGCCCCTGTTCGTTGTTTCCTTGTTGAAGTAATTCTGGGGATTGCAGTTTCGGTGGTTGATTTCTGATTTCATTTATATTTTTTCTGAAGTGAAAGAATTTTTCGATAATTAAATCCATGAAACTTTTAATTTCTTTTAATCAATTTATTTTTTCCATATATTTGTTGTTTCCAATCATTTTCTAAGTTCAAACGTTCAGTCTTTCCTATTGTTATTTTTCAGTGTTGCGCCACAGACTGGTAACTTTTTGTTTGACAAAAACAAAAATCGAACTGATATGCATTGAAGAATTAATATCAAATAAAAACCAGATAAAGTACGTTTAGTGAAAAAAAAAAAAATTACTTTCCTAAATCACGACTCATTTACTCCCCTTTTCTCCTCCTTAATCCATTCGGCATTATTCATTCATTCTCTCTCTCTCTCTCTCTTAGCTTTGTTACTGTTAATACACCACTCTTTCTCTGTCTTTTTTCTCTCTATCTCTCCCTCTCTATCTTTCCCCTTTGTCTCGTTCTATCTCTTATTCTCCGCTCTGTTACTTCGCTTTCTATCTTTCTCTTCCCTCTCTATCTTTCTCTCTCTTCATTGTCTCTTTCCGCTCTCTCTCTCTCTTCTCTTCTCTTCTCTCTTGTCGCTATCAACATTCCTCCCCTTCCCTTCTTTCTGTAATTGCCACTCATTTCTCGCTCTCTTTCTATCAACCTTACTCTCTCTCTCTCTGTTTCTTCTTCCTCTCTCATTATTTGCACTCCTCCTCCTTTCCCCAATCATTGCCAGCCTTCCTCCATTACTTCTCTCTTTCTTTCCTTCTCCCTAAACACATTTACATATCCCCATCTCCTCATTCCAATATCCGTCACTCTTAACACTCACCTCCTCCCCCTCTATCTCATCACTCCTCCTCCCATTCCGTCAATCTCAGTCAACCAGGTCACGTGCTTAACGGAACTTCCTGTTGGTGTCTAACATGGCGAAAAATGTCGAAAACGACCTGAGTTTCCTTCAAATAATTTATGAAATAATTCGAAGGTAAGACCAACAGAAATATTTTGTCCGTTTTTTTCAAACATTAACCTTTCTACTTTCTTAACATAATCACTAACAAAAAAAAAAACGAACAAAAACCTATTTCTTGTTTATTTAACGGTTTGTTGATTTTTTTTTGATTTTGTTCATTTAATTTCTTCCATTAATTAATTTATTTTGTAATTATGAATTACTTTTAAAATTAAATGTTTGCTTTTATAAAAAGAAATACACATATATAAACGACCGGTAGAAATTTATATACTTCTATTTATGTTTTGTCTGAGTTATTTTGTGTAATTCACTTAGATAAATTTAGTTTTCTTTTGTTAATGTGTTATTATATATTGATTTATAATTTCTGCGCTTTTAAACTTGTATTTCATTCTGTTGTGTTTTATTTCATGTAGATAACTCGTTTTATACAAATTATAATAGAACTCTAACCACATGTGGTTATATTATACAACTCGAATCACACAACCAATAAGAACTCAAAAACATCTAATTCAAGACGCACATGTAATTTAACTCTTAGTTTTCAAAGAAGAAAAATTGTCCATTTTTTTTTTTTTTTTAACGAAATGTTTTAGATACAGACTCAAGAGATTGAGACTATTGGCGAGTTTATTTTCTATTTCGGAAATTTTCCCTTTTGGGGTTTTAACTCCAGGATATCGATTGTTCCATGGAGAAATCCTCACCAATGTAGATAAGCAATTGGCAAACTGCTCAAAGAAATCTCTGTCGGTTAGAAAAGAAAGCACCTCCTAAATTTGTTGCCTCAAATCACATTCTATTGTCTTCATGAGGAGAAATACATTCAATAATGTAGTCCTAGATACACTGTGACTGAAAAAAAAGAATAGACTGCTTATGGACAGAACATTTTTTTGAAGTAGTTGTATGCTGTCAACTTAATGTGACCGTCCCCTGAAGGGAATAATACCGCTGTTGGTTAGACCTAGGAAGCTGCACCGCTTCCTGTCGGCCTTGACACATTTCCTGTGTCCTTATTATTCCTTTCATGGGACTGTCACATTAAGTTGACAGCATACAACTACTTCATCGTATCGCTACTGCATAAATCTCTGAGAGATTTAGAAATGTACTATTTCTATAAAAGAACATTTTTTTTGGTTCATAAGTTTCTTTTATTGGGTCTGACTCTGACCTAAACCACAGTTTGTTTTTATACGAAGTTGTTTAAAATGAAATTATGGTAGCAAAGTAGAAGAAATTGAAATCTGGCAGCGTTTATCTTTAATTTTCATTTAAGACTATTTGTGGCCCCTTCAGTGGGGAGTGGCCACAACCGTGAAGCGAAACTGGGAGGTGAAATTAAGCCACTGATTAATCACATAACTTGGTTTTATCGAATTCTCTCCCTTCACATGTAAGTTACTTCCACAGATAAACTCAAACGACAATGGCATTGAATCCGTCTACATTCCAATTCTGTATTTGTATGGCTAAGATTTTTTTTTTTTTTTTTTGTAAGTATGTAAATCTCCCTTGATTTATTTATTTACTCCATCCCCAATAATCCACGATTTCCTCACCAACATGCAGTTGACATAGAAACAATTTTAAGTATACTGTAGATTTCATATAGACGAGATGGTCTCAGTGTTACAAGACTGTTTGATAAGTGACAGTGCTTGCTACATTTTTCAAGATGCTGTCCCACCCCAAGTTGTTTTTTTAAATTCTTTTTTCCCTTTTTTGTCCCACCTTTTTTTTTAAATTTTATTTTTTTTACCTTTACTGCATCTGCTCTGACCTATATAAACGACAGCTAACAGGTGTGTACAGGCTTGAGAATCCCTGAAAACATGTATTATGTTGTCAACATATTTATTAACTGTTTATTTAGCATTGACTGAAGTTGCATGATTCAGTGGCTAGGGAGTCAGACTCACAATCCTGAGGTAGCGAGTTCGATTCCCAGACCAGACTGTATGTTGTGTTCTTGAGCAAGACACTTTGTTTTCACGTTGGTCCAGTTCACTCAGCTGTAGAAATGAGTTGTGATGTCACTGGTGCCAAGTTCTGTCGGCTTTTGCCTTTGTTTTCCCTTGGACAACATCAGTGGCATGTAAAGGGGAGGCTGGTATGCATCGGCAACAGCTGGTCTTCCATAAAGCAACTTTGCCTGGACTTGTTCCTTGGAAGGTAACTTTCTAGGTGCAATCCCATGGTCATTCATAACCAAAGGGGGATTTTACATTTTTTTAATATTGAAATTATTCGGTCGAATGTAATGCTTATTCATTCTCCATGTTTTCAATTAATCATTCATTATCTCATACCTTCAAGATCTTCTTTATTTTTTTTAATGCCATTGTAGGATAGGTGTGAGGGGCTGTATCTGGCCAGTTTATATGCTAATGGATTAATAAGGAGATCATCATTATCATCGTTTAACGTCCGCTTTCCATGCTAGCATGGGTTGACGAGCTATAACAATCTTGTCAGGGTAATTATAGGCTGTTTTTATTTGGTTTGTTTGCTTTCCTACTTGAAAGCATGGCTTCCATGCTGGTGGTACGTAAAATGCACGATCCAAAAGTGGTCGATGCCAGTATCCCCTGACTGGCTCCCGTGCTGGTCGCACGTAAAAAGCACCCCCTTTACTTTTGGAGTGGTTGGTGCTAGGGAGGGCATCCAGCTGTAGAAACATTGCCAGATTAGATTGGAGCCTGATGCAGTCTTCTGATTTGCCAGTTCTCAGTCAGACCGTCCAACCCATGCCAGCATGGAAAGCAAACGTTGAATGAGGATGATGATGATGATTTCTTACACTATAATGAAGAAAGCAATTGTTTTGAAGCTCTCGTTATTAAAAAATAGGAGTGTCCGATTTTTTTCTTTCCATTTCTCTCTCTGTCTTTTATACTTTCTCTTTGTCTTCAGTATTGAAAAAGACTCCCACGATGTGCACCAGAAAGTGACAGACTTGAAGAACCGGCTTCAACGGGGTCGCGAGATTGTGGACAAAATGCCGGGCATCCAGCACACACGGGAGGAGCAGATGAAACACATCGAGGTGCTTCGTAAACAGCTCATCACCAAATGCGACTTGATAAAGAAATACAAGAACTTCCACACTTTCAACTTGTCTCGGTAACCGGTTCCCCACTGTTGTGCAGAGGACGCTCTGCTGTCATCCTGTTTCTAACCTCATCAAACCATAGCAACTGGATTAACCAAACAACCAATTGGAGCATTTTGGGGGTTTTACCTTTTAGCGGTGTGTTTTTTTTTAATCTCTAGTGCATACATATGCACTAACAAAGATATATAAAACTTTTGCAGACTCAAGTACACCTTTGTATGGAAACATACACCATGCATACATTCTCTCTTATAAACGCCATAAAAACACAAATATAGCTTTTCATAGATACACACACACACACACACACACACACAGAGGTTTTTACAGATAAAAACCACTTAGACATACACACTCATACATAGCTTTTTATAGATACTTTGAACTTACTCACCTACATACGGACTCACAGCAAGGGTGTGCACTTGTATACATTCAGTTTCACAGCTACAAACACAGTTTCTTTTTATAAGTTAACTTATACAGACACATGAGCAGATTTTATCTCTTGACTCATATTCTGGTAATTGTATGAACATATTTGTCAACTCTAAAGAAAATTTGTGAATTTGAAGGAAAAAAAGCAAAATAGAAAATTATAGTGACTTGCCCCTTTCCCTCAAAATTGCTGGCCTTGTGCCCAAGTTACCTATTAGTTGTAGTAGTTACTTTTTCCAAGTTTTGCTGTTATCCTTTTTTTTTATTATTGCTCCTCTTTCCATTTCTCTTTTTGTCTTGTTTGATTCTTAAATGACCACCATGGTTGAGGAAAGCTGTCACCCGATTTTCACCCAAGACCCTGCTCACTGGATGCAGTACATCTACAAGAAGGTCCGTGTACACACCGGCCCCAACCAAGAGCATGTGGGTCACGTCTATACAGTCGACCCGGTCACTTCCAGCTTCATCCTTGTTCGCTTCCCTCCTACAGCTGTTTCCGATACCGCTACCTCCACGGTTGCTAATGAGACTGGAACTTCTAGTAGCTCTGCCACCACTCCAAACACAACCACTGCGAGTGACACTACTGCTGCTACTGAAGTTAAGGCTTCTGACATTTCTGCTAATACTACTAGTCCTGCATCTACCCCCAAGACCAGTGTAGAGGTCTGTGTTATTCCAGGACATGCTGTTGTCGATGTGGTTGTGTTGCAGGAAGATGAAAATAATGGTGGTGACAGTAGGAGTGGCGATGGCCCAAAAGATAGTGATCATGAAGAAATTAAGGCCAGGCTTGATGCTCTGTTCCTCAACAGCAAGAACAGTCACCTTGGTTTTGGCGACAGCGGCAACATCGGCATTGAAACCAACCATCTGAGTGAGGAAGCCCTCTCGGAACACAAGGACAAGCTGAAGTCATGGCTGCTGAAGAATCGCTTGCCTGTGCAAGAACAAAAGGGTCAGGATGACGGCAAAGAGAAGTGTCTGTGTGTGGCTGGCGCTGTGACCATTCTACCACCGTATGGCCCCGGCAACTGTTGTAGCACCAATGAGATAATCCTGTCGAGGATTCAGAATCTTATTAGAAACATGCCACCAACTGTCTGACAAATGCTGTTAATTAGCTTTGTTCATTTGCTCACTTGTTCACCGTTGAGGCAAATTGATTATAGATCAGAGTATTGGGTTACCTGCTGCAACACAGGTCATGAGTTCAGTGCTCCCTGGTTGCCCATAACAGAATGCTAGAGTTTATTATTATTTATTTGTGAAAATTAATGTAACTCTTTCATGACTGTAAATAAGCAATAAGAACTCGGTTTCGTAATAGATTAACTTTTATCACAAACCATCTCATGCTCTTCATATTGCTATTATTGTAACGAGCTGGCAGAGTCGTTAGTTCACCGGGCAAAATGTTTAGCGGCATTTCACCCTCCCTTATATTCTAAGCTCAAATTCTGCCAAGGTTAACTTAGCCTTTCATCCTTTCAAAACAACTACCAGTTTAGCACTGGGCTCGATGTAATCGACTAGCACCCTCTCCCCAAATTTCAGGCCTTGTGCGCCGAAAATAGGAAGGATTATTATTATGGCAGTGATACCCCTCCCCTTTAAAACATTTGGCCATATGTCTATGGTAGAAAGAATTAAGGCCATGCTGGTAGAATCGTTAGAGCATCGGACAAAATGCTAAGTAGCATTTGTTCTGGCTTTTTACATTCTGGGCTCAAATCCTGCCAAGGTCAGCTTTGCCTTTCATTCTTTCGTGGTTCGATAAAATAAATTACAAGTCATGTATTGGGGTGGGGGTGGGGAGTCATTGTAATCAACTTGCCCTTTCCTTTAAAATTGCTGGCTTTGTGCCAAAGTTAATTATCGTAGCTGGACCCATTTTCATGGCTGACTAGGAACAAGGTACGCTGCCATTTGCATGGAAGTGATGTCTCCTCTATTTCCATTCCTCCCTGAAAACATGTCCAGTCACGTGAAAACGAGTGAGGTTTGGTGACAGGAGTGGCATCCAGCTGTAGAAAATCTGCCTCAGAGTAGTCTGTGAGTGCTCATGCCTTGTCAGACTAACACCATTACAGATGATGCAGTGCCCAGCGGGGTGGGATGGGTTGCTAGAAACAATTGTTTGTTATTTAGTTACGTCCCTTTTGTGCGCTGAGTTCAAATTATTCCAGGATTTACTTTGCCTGCTATCTTTCCGGTATCAATGGAATATTCTCCATCTACTGAGGCAGAACTAATTGATTGCCCTCTGTGAAACCCATCATCGTCATCATCCATATATACACTCCAGTTCACGCTTGTTAAGAGACAGGTCAGACATGCAGCCGGTCATTTTGGGATTTTACTTGTGACAAACTGATAGCCAGTCCTTTGTGGTGGTTAGTATAGACATTCCTGATTAGCACCATTTGATGCTGTAAAGAATCTAAAGACTTTTTTTTTTTTCCTAAGACATTGATTCGTCCAAAATTAGCATTCATTTCATTCCATTTAAAGTGCAATGCTCCTCTCTGCTGCCTCACTTTTGGCCAGGGTGTGAAGTACAACTTTCTCTCAAACCAAAACTCTGACACTGTTGGAACTGTTGCACTCATTTGGTCTCTCTCGTCTCGTATTTACTTTGATTTTTCTTTGTTCAACTTTAATAGTAATGATAATCATCATTCTAGTGAAATACTACCAACTGGTTTGCACCCCCCCCCCCTCAGAATTACAGGCCTTGTGCCAAAATTAGAAACCTGCACGCCAAAAGAAATGTTGAGCATTCCTTCCACCATTATGTTCTGAGTTCAAATTCTGCCGAGGTAGACTTTGTCTTTCATCCTTTCAGGGTCGATAAAATAAGTACCAGTTGAGTACTGGGGCTTATGTAATCGAGTAGACCCCCTCCCCCAAAGTTTCAGGCCTTTTGCCTATAGTAGAAAGCATTGTTATTAAGGCAGCGAGCTGGACGAAATGCTTAGCAGTATTTCGTTCGTTTTTACGTTCTGAGTTCAAATTCCACCGAGGTCGATTTTGCCTTTCATCCTTTTGGGTCTGTAAATTAAGTACCAGATGCGCACTGAGGGCGATGTAATCGACTAGTCCCCTCCCCAAGATTGCTGTCCTTATGGCAAAATTTGAATCATTATTATTGTGAGTTGGGGGTAGATTAACAGATTCATTAGAGCGTTGGGGTGGAAAAAATGCTTTGCAGTATTAGTTCCAGCTCTTTACATTCTGAGTTCAAATCCCACCGAGATCAACTTGGCCTTTTATCCACACGGAGTTGCTAAAATAAAGTACCAGTCATGAACTAGAGTTGATGTAGTCGATTT
>NC_068998.1:5849655-5850576 GCF_001194135.2 Octopus bimaculoides | reverse complement strand
ATAAAGCTATTTTTTGTGTTCTAATGTTTGGTGATGTAAAGCGATGTGTTAGTGTGTACCTTTGTAAATGAGCATCATCGTTATACAAGCGAAGTCGTTCGTTTCCAGTCATAAGTTGAAGCTGACCGACAGGAGAAACTCTCTGTCTCTCTCTCTCATATATATATATATATATATATATATATATATATATTGTGTGCGTGTGTTTTTCTCCCCACTTCCACCACCGCACGACAACCGGTGTTGGTGTGTTTACGCACTCGTGACTTAGCGGTTTGGCAACAGACGCCGATAAAAAAAATATATCGGGCTCTTAAAGAAATAGCAAGTACTCGGGTTGATTTGTTCGACTAAAATTCTTCAAGGGCAATGTCTTAGCATTGGCTCAGTTTAATAATTGAAACAAATAAAAGATTAAGACGTGTGCGCATCATACTTAAGGGACATAACTTTTGGTTCTGTATTATCTCCCCTACATACTCTATAAATGTGTGTGTGCTTAATGCGTATAAAGTTCCGTTAGATAGGATGAACAGCATTCTAAAATCGGGTGCTTTTGTGTCACGGAGACATAATGCATGGATAAAATTAAAGAGAGGGGGAAGTTCCCTCCAGTTCGCTAAAATGGAATCTTCTTCAATAGAACTCATTAGTGTGTATATCTTTTTAATGTCCACTTTTCAATGCTTGCATGGGTCAACAAAGCAGATCTTCTACAGCCAGATAGCCTTCATTTCGCCAATCATCTGTTTTCAAGAAAGGTTATATTTCCCCATGGCCAGATATGTTCTTGCAGAATATCGGAAATGAATGAATATGCTTGTGTGACAGTGACAATCATTTTAGTTTACCCGATATATATATATATATATATAAATTGATTTTATCCCTAATATTATTATATATATAATATCCCCCCCC
>NC_068998.1:5847944-5849200 GCF_001194135.2 Octopus bimaculoides | reverse complement strand
TATATATATGCATGCAAATGAAAGACGGCAGATGGAATATACGAGAATTTATTATTAATCACGACAATTGTTTCGACTCATCTAGCTTCGATTCCTCATGGCTGGGACACTCAACAACTGGTTCGGGAGCATCCGGTGGTGCAGATGTATCTCGTCGGGTGATAAATAAATGCAACTCGTTAAAACGACTGTTCCGTAATGTTAATTTTCCATTTTGTAGGGAAGAAATGCCTTCATTTATATAGAAGATCAAAAATAAAATCACGGATGACAAAAAGAGAAACGAACACGCAATCAAGCGAGAAAAGTATTAAAAATGCCGTCTTTCATTTGCCATATACCTAACGATCACTGTGAAAGTGACTGCTTTACCAGTAAGCTACCAGGTGTAAACCATTTGTTCTATTAACCATTAGATATAGATATATATATATATATATATATATATATAATACATTTATCGCCAGAAATACAAGTGTGTGTATGTGTACATATATATACATACATGTGTATATATTTGTATATGTAAATATACGTCTCTGTGCATACATGTATGTGCACATACAAGTATATATGTGAATGCATGTATGTACATACATATACACATGTTTATATGATTTATACATGTGTGTGTTATATGTATGTCTACATGATGGAGATTGCATCCGAATAAAAGATTGGTAGATAGTTTTATACGAATGCAGTTTCTATCATACTCGGCACATACAGCCATGCCCCTACCCACCACGTCAGACTGATGCACAGACATGCGTGCAGGCACACCATTAAATTCACGAATGAGATCAGCCTAGTAACTTAAAAAGAAATATGAATGAAATAAAATTGATCAAATCGACTTTCGCTTGAAAATCACATATCAATATAATCATCACAAATGTAATGTACCCAAATTATTTTATCTTTTTCTTCAAATTTTTCTTCTAGCTGGGCATTCCAACTGACGAGAGTCTACTCTCAGTTTCCAGAAGTCGTCTGCTTTTTTTTCTTTATATATATATATATATATATATATATATATAACCATTCAATACTTTAAACAAGTCCTATTATATTTTTTATAATTAAATATTCTTTTTAGGGAAAAGGCGTCGATTATATCGACCCCGAAAGGATGAAAGGCTAAGTAGACGTCGGCGGAATTTCTATAATTAAGTATTACGAGGAATTGTATTAAAAAAAATTGTTAAAATAGTTTTGTGCATTGTAGAAATAAATCCAATTTATTGTACATAAAT
>NC_068998.1:5846305-5847527 GCF_001194135.2 Octopus bimaculoides | reverse complement strand
TCGCCGACCACCGACCACTGCGGTGCACCCCAGAGGGCCATAACTTTACCCAGGTCGTGTATGAGTCCCGTCAACTGAAACCAGTCTTCGTCGGGGTACTCTTTACGTATTCCTTCTGCCGTTTGAAACGCATGGAAAGAGTTACTGAGATCGATGTCCGGGTCGGATTCATCCACCAAGTTGTTTAACATTTCCAGAGCTTCCATTATGGACATTTCAGCTTGATCGAATCTGGTCCATCGTCCGTGGGATTCTTTCACAAAGTCGACAGTTTGAAACATGTGCATTTGCTTGTAGGTGTTGTACACCTGCGAATCGGAATCGCATTTGTCAAAGTTCCTGAAGGAATGGTTTTGCATACTATCATCTTGTATGTTCTTATATGATGTACAAGAGGACTTGAGAAGATGACTGTTAGCTGTTGTCATACTGGTTGGTTTGTTGCTGTTTGTTGTGGTATTCTTCCCACGTTGTTGTCGGAGGTGTTGTTACCTTCGCTTTTGGGACGCGAAGTGTTATAAACCTGCTGTCGTTGGTATAGATTGCTATTGATATCACTAGGTGTTACATCTAGTAGTTGGCAGTTGTGATTGTGGCTGTTGTTGTTGTTGTTGTTGAAGCTTTTATTGCTTTTGTTCGTGTTGTCGTTTGTACTAAACTCTTGTTCCTGAATGTAATGTTTCAGTGATAAAGCATTCAAGAAGTTTAACCGAATTGTAACCGTTGAGCTACTTTTCGTTTCCTTTTATCTCTGCCTAATATCTAATGGAAAGCAATATGTGTGTGGGGAGAAAGAGGGATGGAAACAGAGAGAGATAGAGAGGGAGTGTATGTATGTGTGATTTGTGAAGATACAGTTACCCTGATAGATTAGGGAGGGTAGGTGCTATATATATATGTAATCAATGTATGTGTTGATATATAGGTACGTAGCTAGAATGAAAGTAGGAGAGCAAGAGTGAGAGAGGAGGGAGAAGAGGATGTGTATTTACGTGCATATTTCCATATATTTATATACGTGATCTTATATATGTATTTATATATTAATATACACTTTTGTGTGTGTGTGTGTATATATATATATATATATATATATAATTTTATTTTGCGTGCGTTTGTTACACATATTCCGTCACCTATCTTTCTTTTTTCTTTCCTTACGCAAAGTATCCTTTCTCTCCATATTCATTACTTTGATAGCGTCCTTAATGCGTTCCTCTTC
>NC_068998.1:5845146-5846163 GCF_001194135.2 Octopus bimaculoides | reverse complement strand
CCCCCCCCCCTTAAATTTCCCTCACTGGACTCAGGTGGTCTTAAAAAAAACAAATCTGATAAAAGATCCTTTTGATACCAACCCAGCTCAAGCCGCCTCTGGCTCTGTAGTACAAACGTCTTGGTTTCATAAGTTCTGAATTAAAATTTTCCACCAAACCTTAGTCACAATTTATGTTCCTAACACTAGCTTAATGATAACTAAGTTATTTTACTAAATTCTTTGTTATATTTAAAATTAATTGAAAGAAACACAGAGCATCTCAACAGAAATATGGTAATGAAAGGGTTAAAATATGTAATAGAGAAACAATTCTTAACCCTTTTGATACCAACCTGGCTGAAACCACCTCTGGATCTGTAGTACAAATGCCTTATTTTCATAAGTTTTGAATTAAAATCTTAGTCACAATTTATCTCCCAAATACTAGCTTAATGATAACTAAGTTATTTTACTAAATGCTTTGTTATATTTAAAATTAATTGGAAGAAACACAGAGCATCTCAAAAAAATAAGGTAACAAAAGGTGGTGCCACGCAAGAGAAGATTGAACTCGAAGCATCATAGTTGCGAAGCGAGTGGGTTTATCACACAACCTTGTAAACGTGAAGTACGTGTCAACTTAACATCTGTTTTATAAGACAAAATGTTTACATTTGGGAGAACCATATCATACAGCGAGAGGTCACCTATATCAGTGCACTTGTACAGGGTGGTGACCGTTGCGGTTATCTTTGTTGAAACATCAACAACAACATTGCTGGAGCACCGCCTTTAGTCAAGTAAATCGACGGTAAAGGCGGTGCTGCTCCAGCATGGCCGCAGTCAAATAACTGAAACAAGTAAAAGAATATATATATATGTGGCTCGTGTGTTCTCGTCTACGTTTGTTTGCAATGTCCTGTACCCAGATATGCACCTATACATACAGGTGGATGTCGGTATGCACATACCTGTACGTATATATGCATATACTCATTTACTTTTGTTTTTATATATATATATATATATATATAT
>NC_068998.1:5844243-5844996 GCF_001194135.2 Octopus bimaculoides | reverse complement strand
GACTACGCTGACGATCCTGCAGATATTTACTTACGTAAATTTTAACAGGTGAAGCCATGGTACGTAGGTTAATCGTTTTTATTTAGTATTTTTTCATTTGTCTTGCTCTTTTACAGTCTGTTGTGTCGCTGAATTTTTACTGAGAACATATGTTTTTTTCGTGGTTAGATGATTCGGCATCTATTTCTAGCATGAAGGAGTCCACTTTTGCTGGTAATCCCTCTTATTTTTGTATGTAATATAATTTTAATCTTCGGATTTTTTTAATAAGCTAGACCACTGGTTCAAATTGATTAATATCAATTTCTACCCTCATAAATAAATTTTATATATATATATATATATATATATACTTTTATTTGTTTCAGTCATTTGATTGCGGCCATGTTGGAGCACCACCTATAGTCAAGCAAATCGACCCCACGACTTACTCTTTGTAAGCCTAGTACTTATTCGATCAGTCTCTCTTGCCGAACCGCTAATTGACGGGGACATAAGCACATCAGCATTGGTTGTCAAGTGATGTTGGGGATGAGGAGGGGACAAACACAGGCACAAAAACATATATACATATGATGGGCTTGTTTCTGTTTCCGTCTACCAAATCCACTCACAAGGCCCGAGGCTATAGTAGAAGACACTTGCCCAAGGTGCCACGCAGTAGGACTGAACCCGGAACCATGTGGTTGTTAAGCAAGCTACTTACCACACAGCCACTCCTGCGCCTATATATATATATATATATATATATAT
>NC_068998.1:5841101-5843990 GCF_001194135.2 Octopus bimaculoides | reverse complement strand
ATATATATATATATATATATATAAACACATCAACACACCGTGCGCTCTCACACATACACTTCGCACATATGTAAACGACTTTCATGATAAGGTCCCATGATAAGGTAAATGTGTAAAATGCTGTCACATAGAGCATATGTTTTAATGCTATTATGTAACTGATATATCAGTGTCATGGGATCTATATCTAGGATACGTAACCACGCTTACGAGAATGAATGTTACATAAGGCGATAGATACAGAGAGATAGTGGAGACTAGTAAAAAACAACGTAAAAATAAGAAAAATGTCTGTGTCTGTGTGTATATATACACACATATATATATACATACAAGCACGTGAAAAGACATTCGAGCGAGGTCGTTGCCAGTGCCGCTGGACTGGCTCCTGTGCAGGTGGCACATAAAATGCACCATTTTGAGCGTGGCCGTTGCCAGTGCCGCCTGACTGGCCTTCGTGCCGGTGGCACGTAAAAGCACCCACTACACTCTCGGAGTGGTTGGCGTTAGGAAGGGCATCCAGCTGTAGAAACTCTGCCAGATCAGATTGGAGCCTGGTGTAGCCTTCTGGCTTGCCAGTCCTCAGTCAAATTGTCCAACTCATGCTAGCATCGAAAGCGGACGTTAAACGATGATGATATGGGGGGGGTTAACTTTGGTCTAAAACACTTTGGTCTAAAAGCATTTTCGTCTAAAGACACTTTCATCTAAGTATTTTTGTCTAAAGACAAAGGGTTGTTAGAGTATAGCTATTTAAATCATTAGATCGTGAGTGCAATCACCTAACCAGTGAGTCACGCGTCTTCACACACACACACCTATCATCATCAACGTTACTTCTCCATGCTTGCATGGGACGGATGGAGTCTGTTGAGGCAGGAGGCAGGTATTCTACAGCCGGATGCCCTTCCTGTTGTCAACTCTTACCTTGTTTCCAAGTAAGGTTAATATTTTATGACCAGACGTGTTTTTCAAGGGAGAATTGGAAACAAAGGATACTGCTTGTATTACGGTGGCATTCGTTTTACAACTGGACCATGAAATCAAAGCAAGGAGACAGTGATTCACGCACACACACACACAACACACACACACACGCTGCGTGCGCGCACAGTCACGCACACACACACACATTATTGATAGGTACACTCCTTATTTGCAAATTTCTGAAACCTCATTGTGTCAAGAAAGAAAGAAAAGGAAGAAAGAGGATAGAAAGAAACGAAGGAAAGAAGAAGGATAGAAAGAAAGGCAGAGAAGAGGATAGAAAGGAAGAAAGAGAAGAATAGAAAGAAAGAAAGAGAAGGATAGAAAGAAAGAAAGAGAAGGACAGAAAGGAATTAAAAGTAAAATTCTCTTTAAAAAACTCAGATGAGTTTCTAAGAAAACAAGTTTGATTACATTCAGAGAAACAAGGCAGACAAACCGACTGCCCCGTGTACGTTGACAATTACACATAATCTTGACCTGAATTCAATCCTACCCGTTGCCTGCAATGAGGGAATCTAGTTAAAATCTTATTGGCGCAGGAATGGTTATTTTGTTAAGAAGCTCGTTTTGTAACCGTATGGTTTTGACTTCAATCCCACTGCAGGCCACGTTAGCCAGGCGTCTTTTATTTAGTACCCCCCCCCATCCGAACCGATCGATATCTGGTGAGCGAATTTCATAGGTGGAGACTCTGTGGAAACCCGTTGCATGTGTGTGTGTGTGCCCTTCTGTTTGTCCCCACTACCGCTTGACGAGCGGTGTTGGTTTGTTTACGTCCCCGGTAACGTAGCGGTTCGGCAAAGGTTACCGATAGAATTAAGTACCAGTCTTAAAGCATGAGCACTGGGATAGACTTGTTCGACTACTTCCTTCAAGGTGGTGCTCCAGCATGGCCACAGTTCAATCACTGAAAGAAGTAAAAGATAATATAACGTTTCAAGGCAGTGTCCGTCTAATAACCGCAACAAATAAAATTGAACTCACTCACACACACACGTATGTATATATGTATAATATAAACGCTCGAAATGAGGAGTAGATAGACAGCCGACAACTGACGAAGGGTCGTTCTTTATGTTACTTGTCCTGTTTTCCATTTGTTTCCTTTCTTTGTTTGCGCATTGAACTCATTTGCTTTCGCATTTCATGTTGTTTACCGTTTGGTGATGTCCTGTATCCATATATGCATGTGTGTGTGTGTGTATGTTTGTGTCTGTGTTTGTCTCTCCACCATCGCTTGACAACCGATGCTGGTGTGTTTATGTCCTCGTAACTTAGCAGTTTGGCAAAGAGACCGATAGAATAAGTGCTAGGCTTACAAAGAATAAGTTCTGGGGTCGATTTGCTGGACTAAAGGTGGTGCTCCAGCATGGCTGCAGTCAAATGACTGAAACAATAAAAGCAAAACAAAAATAATAATAATTAGACAAAAAATAATATAAATAAGATAAAATAATACCAGCAGAACAGTTACTGTGAATAATAAACAAAATTCCGTTGTTTTTCTTAGAAAAACGTATCTGAAATAAAAGCAAATTTTAGCGGAGTACAAAAACAGAAATATCGTGTTTATGTTATTATAGCCTACAAACCATGTATATTTGTAAGGTTTTCAAGTTGTTTA
Source organism: Octopus bimaculoides (assembly GCF_001194135.2). NCBI lineage: Eukaryota > Metazoa > Mollusca > Cephalopoda > Octopoda > Octopodidae > Octopus > Octopus bimaculoides. The sequence goes on along the minus strand of NC_068998.1, from coordinate 5,841,376 downwards.
ACTTGTAAACAAACGGTTTTAGGTTTGGCCATGTCGTTAAGAGGTTCGCTTCACAGTCTTGCTTTTCTGGTTTCGATCCAACTGTACGGTATACTGGGAAGATGGGTTTTTTTTTCTTCTGCCATACCTTCGTAATCGAGCAATGTTTTTCTTTCCTTTTTCTCTTTTTTTTTTAAACAGAATTGCATAACAACTGTCTGTGTGTGTCTGTTTGTATATTTGTAAATATATATGTTCGAATGTATATATATATATATATATATATATATATATAT
>NC_068998.1:5829984-5837491 GCF_001194135.2 Octopus bimaculoides | reverse complement strand
ATATATATATATATATACTCTTCTTCATTTTCTACAATGCTCTTCCATCTTATCTGGTAGACTTACAAGGCTCTTCCAAAATTCACTTGTCCGTCACGAAAAATACTCATCCAGTATTCTTCTAACCTCGTCTACAGAATTCATATTTTTTCCGTCCAAATGATTTTGAAGACTGCGGAATAAATGATAATCAGAGGGGGCAATGTCCGGCGAATATGGCGGGTAGGGCATCGTTTCCCATTCAAACGGCTCCAGCCTTTGGAATGTCATCCTCGCTCTATGTGACTGAGCATTATCCTGATGGAAGAACACCTTCCGTCTTCAAACCAAAGATGGTCGTTTTTCTTCCAGCGCTGGCTTAAGCTGCTCGAGCTATTTGCAGTAGATCTCCTTTGTTATCGTTTGGTTTGAGTTTAAAAGTCCAAAGTGCACTAAACTTTTCATATCCCACCAAACATAACAACACCTTACGTGGGTGAAGACCTTTAGCCTGGGGCGCCCGTGTTTCTCTTTTCCTCACCCACTGTCTTCGGCGCTTGACATTTTTATAGGGAACCCATTTCTCGTCACCAGTCACTATTCGGTTAAAAAAGAAAAGGATTATTCGTGAGACGTGACAGCAAAGAAGAGCACACATTCACTCTTTGCGCTCGATTAGACCAGGAAAGTTTGTGAGAAACCTGTTGACCCAATTTGCTGACACGCAGGTGTCGATGAATGGTTGAATGACCAAATCCAAGCTTCTCTGCTCGTTCCTTAACAGTTATGATGGGATTTTGTCCCATCAGGGTTTGCAGGTCGTCCCCAGTGGAGATCTACAGATCTAGGACGAGACTCGTCTTCGAGGCTGTAGTTTCAGGCTCGGAATTTCTGGAACCACCACCATTGACACTGGCTTACGCTTATTGTCCGATTCCTTCGGCTCCATTTGAACGTAGAGCGACAACAACTTAATTACATATTGCAAAATATTTTGCCCGACGCTCTAACCATCCGGCCAACCCAACACCATGCTGATATTGATGATGGCGTTGATGATGATGATAATGATTACCATCATCTTGATAATCATCACCGACGTGTGGCGATGGTTGTGGTAATAATGATGATGATGATGGTGATGAAAATTGACTTTGCAACCCTTAATGAAATACTTACTAATAAACATGTTTTTCAAACATAGGCACGTGACCAGAAATTTGGGTCGGGAGTGAGGGATTAGTCGATGGTAAAGACGCTAGTATTTGACTGGTACTTTTTTATTTATTTATTTCTGCACCCCCACCCCACCCATCACCACCACGAGAAAAGAAAGAGAAAATGAAACGCAAAATTGACCTCGGCCGGATTTGAACACAGAACAATCGGTGAATCTCACTGCCGATGACGACGACGACGATGATGATGTCGATGATGATGATGATGACTTGTAATTGAGTAGACTAGTAGAAAACACATGACAACGACGACGTGTGGCGATGGTTGTGGTAATAATAATAATGATGATGATGATGATGACAATGGTGGTGGTGATGATGATGGTGGATTACGATGACGAATGTATTATAAAGTAGTAAACATGGCCTAATTTAATTTTACGCTGTTGAAGAAACTGCACGCATTTTCAATAATGTGGTTGTTATTGTTTACACAGTGCTCGACCAATCAGAAATTACCGTCACAAAATCTGTCCAATCAAAAAGAAATACACACCTACTTTTTTCTTCGTTGTATCTCACCCAATTTCTTCTTCCTTACCATTCTTTTTTTTTCTTTCTTTCTTTCCGTTAGTCCCTCCATCCATTCATCTATCTATCTTTCTATCTGTCTATCGTCGCCTGATAGTTTATATAAAAGGCCCACTGCTCGATAAACAAATCGCACTTCTGATGTGAAGGAAAAACTTTCGTTCTCAGCTTGAAGAAAGAATTGAAACAACGAAAACAACAACAACAACAACAACAATAGCAACAGTAACTATCGCAAATTGATCATAATGACTGCTGCATTGGACAGCAATATTATGTCTCCGTTTATAAGGGAGAAACTGGTTTATAACCACGACGCGGCCAAAGAAAACCATTCCTTCAGGAACTTTGACAAATGTGATTCCGATTCGCAGGTGTACAACACCTACAAGCAAATGCACACGTTTCAAACTGTCGACTTTGTGAAAGAATCCCACGGACGATGGACCAGATTCGATCATGTTGAAATGTCTATAATGGAAGCTCTGGAAATGTTAAACAACTTGGTGGATGAATCCGACCCGGACATCGATCTCAGTAACTCTTTCCATGCGTTTCAAACGGCAGAAGGAATACGTAAAGAGTACCCCGACGAAGACTGGTTTCAGTTGACGGGACTCATACACGACCTAGGTAAAGTTATGGCCCTCTGGGGTGCACCGCAGTGGTCGGTGGTCGGCGACACCTACCCGGTCGGCTGTAGACCAGCTCCTTCGGTCGTTTATGCCGACAGTACTTTCAACGACAACCGCGATTTTAACAACCCGAAATTCAACACGAAACTCGGTATTTACGAAGAACACTGTGGTCTGAGTAAGGTACTCATGTCTTGGGGCCACGATGAGTACATGTACCAAGTACTGAAACACAACACTTGTTACCTACCCGAGGAAGCTCTCTGTGTCATTCGATACCATTCTTTCTACCCATGGCACACCTGTAATGATTATGGTTACCTGTGTGACAACAAAGATCAAGAAATGTTGAAATGGGTTCAAAATTTCAACCCGTTCGATTTGTATACCAAATCACCCGTCATTCCGGACGTTGACGAAATCCGACCACATTACGAAAAATTGATTGAAAAATATATCCCGGGTAAATTAAAATGGTAAAAAAACATTTTTTTTTTAAAGAAAAAGAAACAGATTTTCTAATGAATTATTATAACAAATGAAATTGCTCAACTATTTTGTTGTAAATATATTCAAAAACTGTATTCTTGGTCGCAAGCGGGGTGGAAAATTTAATAAGACAACCTAGGAACAACAAAGATCCGAGTGAACAACTGAAAGTGAATTTAATGGGAAATTTGAAAGGAGATAAAGATGGATAAAAATTGTGTTTTAAATGTATTTAAAAAGGCAAGATATAAAGCGAAATTCAAGTAAGATTTTAAAAGGAAAAAAAAAAAAAAACGGTAAAAGATGAACTGCAAAATGTCTGCGACCCCTGCGATGCACTTTTATTGTAAAAAAAAAACAAAAAAAAAACAAAACAAACAGAAGGCCTTACAATGGGAAAGCGATCATTAGAAGGATGTTATGAAAGAGGGAAATGATAATTATTGCGTTGATGTTCATGATGATGATGCTGGGAGTGGTTGTGTTGGTGTTAGTGTTGGCAGTAGTCGTGGTCTTGATTGGATTGGTTTTGATATTTAAGTGGGTTTATTTTATTTTTTAATTATCTTTTGAGAGTGGTCTGATTATACACATTGCTATGACATCGTGCTAACGTGTGCGTGTGTGTGTATGTACAACATATATAACACATATATGCATATATAGTGTGTACATGTATGTATATAGTACATGTTGCTTAATTGTATATATGTACATATATTGTATATAAGTGTATGTACATACATATATATATATTTGTTATCCATATTTACAGTTGAAAAGATCTCAAGGATCGAAACCAGTACTGAAATGTTTTTTATAAAAGTATTTTAGCATCTTCTACCTTGTCTTTTTTCCATATATATATATATGTATATATTGTATGTGAATCAATGTATATATATATATATATATATATAAATGTATGCGTGTGTATGTATGTGTATATATGAAAGAGCGGTACGTCATTGGATGTTAATGCATATATATATATGTATATGTGAGCGACAGCTCAAGTGAGTGTGTATAAATATTGCTATAAAGCGTAGGCTGATGTAACGCGTGTATGCTTCAAAGTGGGGCTTTTTTATTTTTTTATTTTTTATACCAATTCTACATTTTTCAATTTGTAAATATCTCAAATATATACATTTCCTTTTATACAACGGCTTTCCAAAAACTTTCATTTGCCTCCGCAGCACTCTCCCCCCCCCACACACACGTTAACAAATCCATCAGGTGGGAAACTAAAAAAGAAAATTCTTGAAAATAAAAAACGATTGTGTGTATATATATATATATATATATATATATATACATACACCAACACACACATAACTATATCTTTTGTTGAACCAGCTGATGTTAATGCGTTCGGTGATACAGGTTCATGAAAACTTACGCCCCATCTCAATATATATATATATATATATATATATATAAAATTGTTGACAAGTTCTCTCTCCCTCTCGATGTGTATGTACATGTGTATATAGTGTATATATGTCCAGCATATGTGCGTGTGCATACATAGACATACACGTATATGTACAGACACACATGCTGACGTGTTATAAGTGTATATATATATATATATATACACACATGCACACGTACACACACACACTTGCGCGCGCACATACACCTATGCATTCATGTATTGGAGAAGGCCCGAATCAAAGTGCGCGTGACCCGTTTCAACATGTCGAGTTTGTTAACGTTTCTCATGACTACAACATTGAACGTGTGCAAATATGCGGAATCCGTAAAAAATAAAGAAGGAAATCCATTTGTTGTGAGATGTACTTTGTTTTTTGAAAACTTAACGTTTCAACACTTAAAACTATATTGCTATACATGCCCGACTAACTTTCTGTTTAAATATCTTATTATAACCCCTCCCCCTCTCTATCTATCTATCTATCTATCTATCTATCTATCTATCTATCTATCTATCTATCTATCTATCTCTCTGTTTGTCTGTCTACTTATCTGTCTAGCTGTTGTTTGTCTACACACTTGAATATGTTAATACTTAAACACACGCATATGTGTGTGCGTGTGTGTATTCACTCACATAGCTAGTTTTGTTAAATAGCATTCAAGGACACGATAGACAGATAGATAGATAGATAGATAGATAGATAGATAGATAGATAGATAGACTGTGAAAGAAACAGAGAAAGGTTCAATTGGAAAAAGAAGAGAAAAGGAGAGAGAAAGAGTAAGGTTAGAGAGAAATTAGCGAGTTTCGAAGTTGTAAACAGTCTGTTTTTTCCTTTGCCGCACACGTTAATATTATCTCATGCATATTACACAAACTCTCTCTTGCACACACACACACACACACACACACACACACACACACATAATGTATACATGAACACAACATAACAACCAGTAGTCATAAATTTATAGATAAATACATACAGGGACATGCGCGCGCACGCACGCACACACCTACATACATACATATATGTAAATATAGTTTAGTACATCTTAGATATTAAATTACCTAACATTTACGTAAGAGTAACATTCTTCCGTCCTTTTTCTAATTTACAGTCATGCTCAGATACGCACATACACAAACACACGTGTGTATGTGTGTGTATATATATATATAGTCGATAAGACATAAATCCGGAAAAGAAGCACACTCTATATAATATAAATCCTCCTTCATGATACCGAAAAGGAGATACGTTATGTCACTAGCCACCCATGTATGGCACCTGAAAGACGACGGGATTCCATACACAATAGCATGGAGAATCCTAGAAATTCAAGGCCCCTACATAAACGTAACCAAGCATTGTAAACTATGCATGGCGGCACGTGCGAATATTCTGAAGGATTCTCTCGATCCGTGCTTGCAATTCAGGAAATTCCTGCTGGCCTATTGGAACCCACAAAATAATGGGGTCACTTTCGAATGATAGCCAAAGGGAGACAATCCTCTGTTGTTGACATTGAGTAACGAGGTCCTTTCCAACTTCATATTCTAGAGAGGCCTCAAGTCAACAAGTTTTAGGATCTGATGACACGCCATAAAGCTAAGCGCTCTATGGACGTGAAACTCAGGGTAATCCCATGAATTGGCCTTATCTAACTATATATATATATATATAAGGATCAAAAGCTAAATTTTGCAGTGCCTTTGTGACGTACACCCTCCATTAATCCTCCGTAAATTCTACTGAAATTGAGTGACAAAATCTAGAAAGGAAATTGGACCATAACAAAGGCAGGTATCGCTGTGTTCTGCACTTGACTGGTTCAGATCTCTTTCTAATATGAAATGGTACTGAATTTTTTTCTATAGCACCTTGAACAACTGTCTTCTACTCTAGCCCCGGGGCTGACCAATGCCTTGTGAATGAATTCGGTAGATGGAAATTGTATAGAAGCCCGTCGTGTGCGACTGTGTATGTATGTATGTATGTATGTATTAACAAAGGGTGTGTGGTTTGGCGTTGGAGTGGCTGTGTGGTAAGTAGTTTGCTTACCAACTATATGGTCCATTTTGTCCGGTGCGAACGATTTTACCAACTCACCGCACTTCCCCTCTCCCTCTCTGTACACGCGCGCCTCCGTGCGACGGGATTCTTTCAGTTTCCATCCGCCAGATCTATTCACAAAGCCTTGATTTGCTCGAGGCTACAATAATAGAATGAGTTGATGAATACACCATTTATTTAGAATCTCAGTATTTCATTGGCAATCCTTCGGTATTTGTACACGACGTCATTCACCCACCAAACCTTCTCTCATGACATAGTTAAAAAAAAAAGTTGAACTGAAGAAGACTATGTCGACACTTTGTAGACCGATGCCGAAGGAATGCCGTTTCTTTAAAAGTTATTAATTTGTATATCAAAATAAATATACAAAATCATATGTTGACATGCTTTTACTGAAAAAACAAAATTATACGTTTTTCAACACCCAGGGGCTCGTTCTCATTTACTTCATAAAATGGTGGTTATGATTTATTATTGTAGCTGGTTTTTTTTTTGCCGATTTCGTTCACACCGCCCCTTCCAAAAATGCTTTTCTCTGTCTAAAAATCAGGGTACTCTTCACGTCCACCTACCCACCATACACACACGAATGTACTTTTAGAAACTAAATGGAGGTCAGAGACAAATCTCGACAGCCAAATTACCAGCTGATGCCAAGATGATTGATGTTGCCGGCGCGGTGGGGAACAAAGTTATGTGTGACTGTATTTGAATTGCTGCGTGTGTTATATGTCATCTGTCTGTCTACATACGCGCGTACACACACACACACATATTTATACATATACACACACATCCATATCTATATACTTGCATATACACAACACACCGTATATATATATATATATATATATATATATATACCGGAGTAAGCACATGAAATGTGCAACAAGGTGGAAAAAAGAGTACTCAAATACCAGAGGTAGAGTAATATGCTTTATTTAAAAGCAGCAGAAATATAACAGTTTTGTTAGAAATGGAGGAAGGATAACGATGCAAATCGTTATCCTTCCTCCATTTCTAACAAAACTGTCCGATGAACGGGAACGTGAAACTCAGAGTAACGGTTTTTTTTGTTATATTTCTGCTGCTTTTAAATAAAGTATATATA
>NC_068998.1:5828187-5829643 GCF_001194135.2 Octopus bimaculoides | reverse complement strand
TGCTACAATTGTTTCGACGCAACGTAGTTCCCCAAGAATACATGTATTTGATTATGCAACTGTTTTTTTGTTTTTTTTTGCATAATGAGATCTAGTTGTGTTTCCTCAGTTTAGTCAAAAAAGAAATGGTTAGCAAATACAAAACCCTCACCCAGCAACTCCGTACTCGTAATCTAGCGGTTCAGCAAAAAGAGACCGATAGAATAAGTACCAGGCTTTAAAATAAAGTACTGGAGTGGGGTGGGGGAGTCGATTCATTCGACTAAAAATTCTTCAAGGGAGTGCCCCAGCATGGCCGCAGTCTAATGATTAAAATAATTAAAAGATATAAAGTTAAAATTATAAAAATGAACTTCAGATGTTGCAACATTCGCTGAAAATAGCAGCTGTTTGCAATAAGGATAATAGGTATTTAGGTTTTGTTACTAGAGATAAATCAATGAAACAGTGTGAGAGTTAATTAGGGGATTTATTGATTTTGTGTACAACAATTAAGAGGTTTTTTTATATATATATATATTGGTGGAAAATTGCCTGCACATCGCTAGAGAAAGTTTATCTCTCTCCACTGTCCATTTTTCTCTCGTCACTATAGAACGTGTATGAACTTGAAACACTTATTAAGTTGCGGTCGTTACATTAAGCAATTGTTGCACAACTTTCTGTATGATTCAACGAAAATCCTTGTCAATTAATCCATTTTCTGTAGAGTTAAGGTATATCAGGGGTAGAAATTTATCGAAAGCTTTCAGTACAATTAATGGATGATATTTTGCTGCTACGGACTGTCTACGAATGTATTGAAATATTCAAAAATAGTCGCAAACGGTGTCCACGTATCTTGAAGAATCCGGACGTCTGACATTGTCTCAGGCTGAAGACAACATTGAGAGATTCTATTCCTTCTTAAAATTTAAAGGATAATGGTTAAATCAAGTTCTTTCACAACTTTGCTGTCAAGTAGGTGATTGATCAAAATTTACTCTAAATTCAAACAAGCAAGAGACCATTATGGAAATAAATAAATGAGAACACACGTACACATTTGTAGGCAAATGGCTGCCTACATTCCATTTTAGTTTGTGTTTTTTTATTGCAAAAACAAAAACAAAGAAGCAAACAAATGCAAATTCAAATACATAGATTTATTTATTTACTTTCTTACAGCATTATATTTCTTATTAACTTTTACATGTGGTTCCATGTGGTCATATTAGACATGAATACATGTGGGAGTTGCAATAATTACACAGATCACCTGACTGATGAACACAGATATAAATACATGATACAATTAAGTTCTTCAATTTTTGGCTTATGTTTGATGTCCATCCTAAAAAATTACATTGGGAAAAACTTTGATACTATATATGGACTAAAAAACTATTTACACATACACACACACACACACACATATATATATATATATATATATATATATATATATATATACACA
>NC_068998.1:5824481-5825940 GCF_001194135.2 Octopus bimaculoides | reverse complement strand
ATATATATATATATATATAGATATCAGCACATGCACACATACAAACATCTATCCATGTATGTGTGAGTTGTAGAGTTTGATAGCTATGGAGAGATAGCTAGACATATATATGTATATATAGATATATAAATGGGTATAGATACACAGCCAAATATCTAGTTAGCTAGTTAACTAGATAGATAGATAGATAGATAGATAGATAGGGATAGATAGATAGATAGATAGGGATAGATAGATAGATAGTAGATAGATAGATAGGCATTAATGTTTATAATACAAGACAACAAATGTATAAATGTAAATTATTATTTTTTTTTTTACAATTTTCTAAATGGAATATTGTTGCAAAAAGTCTTTGGTGGCTTTCTTGTTAGGCATTAAATGATTATGATGATGGCGATGATGATTATGATGGTGATGATGATAATTAAAATGGTGGTAGTGGTGGTGGTGGTGGTGGTGATAGCATTTGGCAGCTGGAAGGTAAAACAGTAACAATTAAAGATAGAAAGGGCATCAACAACAAAACATCACAACTGTATTGATACTGCTCGTCTATATTGGAAGAAAAATATAATGGTGATGATGACGATTAAAAAATAATAATGATGAGGATAATGATTGTCATGATGATGATGATTGTGGTGATGGTGGTGATGCTGAAGCTCATGAAGATGGTGGTGGTGGTGTTCGTGATAATCATGATGGTGATGGTGGTGGTGGTATTGGTGGATGATGGTGGTGGTGGTGGAGATGGTGGAAGGTGATGGTGGAAAATGGTGGTGGTGGTGGTGGTGGAGGATGGTGGTTGGCGATGAGGACAACAACTACAATTGTAAGATGATGAGTATCGATGATGATAATAATGATGATGATGGCAACAAATACCTTGACGATGATGATGCTGATTGTGATGATCAAGATGAGATACAAAGCCTAAAGCCTACTTAGACTACCCCGATGATGGCTGTGTATCTCCCTGTTAAGAGCAGGGACCACCAAAGGGGGCCCCAGAACCTTTAACATACACATGCTCTCTACGCTCACTAGTAGCTGAATGCAGTATAATAGACACTAGTCTAAATGAAGGAGAGAGGGAGACTGAATGAAGCCCTTCACCCAGAAAAAACACACACACACACACACACGCAATCAGGTACACCAAGTGTGTGTGTGTGTGTGTATATCTGTTTGTATGATTTCAAAGGGTATGAGGTATGTATACAAGAATTATGATGACAATAGTAATGAAAATGATGATGGTGATGGTGATTATGTTGGTGGTGACGATGATGATGACGGCTTCCTTAATAATGGTGATGATAACGATGATGATGATGATGGTGGTGACAATGATGGTCATGATGATGATGATGATGATGGTGGTGGTGACAATGATGGTCATGATGATGATGATGATGATGATGGTGGTGACAATGATGGTCATGATGATGATGAT
>NC_068998.1:5817417-5822199 GCF_001194135.2 Octopus bimaculoides | reverse complement strand
AGACAGTTAATTGATTTTTAGTCGGTATATTCATTTAAAACTTAACTGGTTTTTATTGATTCTGAAAGGAAGAACAGGCAAAGTCAACCTTGGTGGAATTCGAACTCAAAACATAAAGAACCAAGAGAAATACTGTTTAGCATTTTGGCTGAGAAGTTAAAGTAAATACCGCCATGACCGATATCCAAACTACAGTGGAGAAAGTTAGCCACTGGATTTGGTTAAAAAGAGACGATGAGCAATGGTTAGAGGAATATTGAGCTTTATTTAATAACCAATTGATCTAGCAAGCAGGGCCTCATATCAGTGAGGGGGGGGGGCGGTGGACATTGATGCCATCGAGAGGTAGGCCCCAAAATGGCACACATGCTCTCCTGTTGACCCCATACACTTGCTGGCTTCTGTTATGTGGAGTTCTTGACTGGTGGCACTTGCATGTGTAAGTTGCTTACAAAGCATCTAAGACAAGATATTTATATAATGAAACCATAAGCATTGGTATCTAAAAGACTTAAATACCTACATAACTCTCTCAGATTTCCAGCTTCTGTCAGGGCTGACCTAGGGTTAAAGAACAACAATAAAAACCAATTTCAGTGAACCAGATACAAAATCAAGAAAGAAGTATTTGTAGGACATCACTGAACAAAAGATTTATTGATGTGGTTTGTTCTCTTTTGTGTTGATGTTGATGTCGTTGTTGTTGTTGTTGTCGTCTTCAGGGTATTATTGAGTTGGTATGTGTATGCTTTTATGCCTGTGTGTGTGTTTATGTCTATGTGTGTGTGTGTTTTTTTGCCTGTGTGTATGCATGTGTTTTTGCCTGTGTATGTGTGTTTATGTTTGTGTATGTTTATAGTGCTGGGTGCATTTAGGACTGTGTGTACATGTATTTATTCCTGTGTGTGTATGTTTATACCACCACGTGTCTATGCCTCTGTGTGCTTAGGCCTGTATGTATGCATGTTTATACCTTTGTGTGTGTGTGTGTGTGTGTGTATTTATGCCTGTGCGAGTATGTGTGTGTCTTTTTATACCACTGTGTATGTTTATGCCTTTGTGTGTATGTGTGTGTTTATACCAGTGTGTCTAAGCTTCTGTGTGCTTAGGCCTGTATGTATGTGTGCATGTTTATGCCTGTATGAGTGTGTGTGTGTGTGTGTTTATACCACTGTGTATGTTTATGCCTTTGTGTGTGTGTGTGTGTGTGTTGTCACATGGATGTTATGACAAATGTATGTGGTTGTCTTTGTTCTATTTACCACAGGGGAAACTATAATCTCTATCACATCTGTTGTTTCTAGTATTTAATAAATAACAAAACAAACCTAGGTATTAGGAGTGTTTGACTCCTAATCATAATGTCATGAGTTCAATTTCTAGGCCGGGTAGCATATTGTGTCCTTGGGCAAGACACTTCATTTTATGTTGCTTCAGTCTGCTTAGCTGTAAATGAGGACCAAGTAGAGTTCTGGTACAACTCTGTCTCTCTCTCCCTCCGTTTATCTCATCTTGAATGTGTCCCTGGGTTAGGGAGTGAGAGTCGAGAGAGAATTTATGTCTGTTTATGATTACTTAGACAGCTAGAGCAATTTGTAAACGCCTGGTGCATGTAACGAAGCCTTACTCGTTTGCAGTTAACAGCTGGCTTTTAATATACTTTAAACAAAGATGAGATGATCACAGTTTGAACTAATTTGGTCACAGATTTGCTTGATCAGGGCTGTCCTGGGGTTAAACAACAACAACGACAACAATTCTCTTTTAAGGGTGTCTGTTTCTACCAGCGATTACACGGACACCTGAAACAATTAACAAAAGCATGGTACATTTTACCAAGACATACTTGGTAACAGTTGGCTCTTAAAGAACATATATATATATATATACCACAGAACCATCAAAACTAGACACCAATATCTAAGCATTATCCAAACCTAATTAGGTTACCTATGAAGGAAATCAAATAATACCAAAGTAATTGATCCCCCACAAACTGTGAATCCACAAATACTTTCCACTTTCCAAGAATGAAGGACAGCTCAGAATAACGAGACTAAGATATGAGTAATTCACAATGGAGCATAACATGTGCATTCCCATCATCGGCTGCTCAAACAGATATCACTGTGGTTATGACACCTTAGACAGTACCATTCAATAGAGCAGTGTTTACATATGTGTTAGTATGTTTATTGTGTGTTATCCTTGAGCAAGAGACTTTGTTTCACACATTGCTCCAGTCTACTTAAACTGAAAAAAAAGTAGCTGAGAGTCGTACAGCTCTCTCTTTCACCATCTGTCACATTTTGGATGTGCTACAGTGTCAAAGAGCAGGAGTATAGAGAGAGTGACTATGTCCAATTGATACCACAAAAGCACATAAATCAACAAATGAAAGCATGGTATGTGTTAACACAAGTCATACTTGTTCCTAGGTGATGGCTTTCGGTATTGAGCCAGTTTTACATTTGCGTTTGAGTTGTTTTGTAATTATTAAACTAAAAAAAAAAAAAATTATTAGTAATTGGTAGGTATGTATGTGTCCATCCATTCTTTCTTCTCCTTCTCCCTCTCACTCTCACTGTGGGTTTTTTTTTCTGTGTCTGCAAATAAACTCAGACATTGTAACCAGAGACATTGTGGTCAACCATGTCACAATTTGTATTCAATTTAATTTTTTTAATTCTATTTTTTTTACATTGTAAGGTTCTGCATTGGTCTTGTGTAGCTAAAATCAGATCTTTTGCTTCTTTCAGCCCAGAATCTTCAAGTCATGGTTGGTTTTCATTCTGATTTAAATCCTCTCAATTTAATCTGTGAGATATTGACCATGTAGTGGTTTTTCTCTTCATTTTACCTTCAGCATATTTTGAAGTTGTTTTAATATTTTTCGTTCATTTAAAAAAAAATCTTTTCTTCTATTTTGTTCTTATCGACATATTTTTCTTTAGCATAGTTGGTTTCTACATTATATTCAATCCTTTCCTTATATATATTATTATTTTCATTACACTAATTAATTTCCCTTTGTCTGGCTCTTTGTATTTTTATAGTCCTGCTGTTATATTGTAGTACTTTTTTGTTTGCACCAGACTCCTAACTTCTTTCAGCAAGAACAGGTGTATATATTATATCTACATCAGCTCTGGAAAACTTTAAGTATTTCCAGGCATGTTTTTTTTTTTCTGTCTAAACTCTTCAATTCCAATTTACTGTATTGAATCTGCAGTTTGTATCCAGTATGCATGGTATAGTAATACCTATTTTCGTATTCTTAGGATTCAGTTGTATATAATTTTAGCTTAACCCAAAAGCGGTGGATTGGCAGAATTGTGAGTTGGACAAAATCCCTTAAAACATTTCAGCTCTCTACATTGTGAGTTGAACTCCCAGCCTTTAATCACTCAGGTGAAAGGGCCAATAAAACAGTACTAGCTAAATACTGAGGGTCATGCAATTGGCTAAACTGCTCCCCCAAAATTCCTAGCCTTCTACCTAAATTAGAAACAGAATTAGCCTGACTTTTTCATAATATCCTTTGCTAACCTTATCTTTAATTTTTTTGTGTTGTTGTTGTTATTATTTTAAGGCGGCAAGTTGGCAGAACCGTTAGCAGACTGGACATAACGCTTACGGATATTTTGTCCGTCTTTACGTTCTGAGTTCAAATGCTACCGAGGTTGACTTTGCCGCTCGGGTCAATGAAATAAGTACCAGATGTGATTGACTAGTCCCCTCCCCTCAAAAATTTCAAGCAGAATTACGAGTCAGATGAAATGTTAAGAAGCATTTCTTCTCGTTTCACATTCTGAGTTCAAATTTCGCCGCAGTCGATTTTGCTGTCCAGCCTTTCAGGATCAATAATATAAGAACCTGTCAAACCCTGGGTTCAATGTAATTAGCCTTGTCCCTAAAATTGCTGGCTTTGTGCCAAAATTTGAAACAGTTGTTGTTGTTGTTGTTAATGATTGTGGCAAGCTGCCACAATCATTGGCTCATCAAACAAAATGCTAAATGACATTTTATCCCTCTTTGTTCTGAGTTCGAATACCGCCAAGGTCAACTTTGCCATTCATCTGTTTTGAGTTCAATGAAATAAATACCAGATGCGCACTGGGGTTAATGTAATCAACTAGCCCCTCTTGCAAGATTTCAGACCTTGTGCCTATAGTAGAAAGGATTATTATTATTATTGTTACATTGCTAAATACAGGATCTTATTCATTTGTGTCAAGTATAGATGCAAGCTTGTTACCAGTTCAAATATGCTTGAGGCATACTTGGACCCATGAAAAACCATTAGTCTCGCTGTAGACAAATAGGTGTACACACACCAAATCAGTCTGCAGTGCCCCCTACCCAGATAGATGAATGCAAGCATTTTGGAGTAGTTATCTCCTCTTTATTGCTTAATGCTTCTAATCTATATTTCAAGTATAACTGGCACTAAAAAAAAAAAAAAATTCTGTATTAAACTATTTCTACAAGAACAGGTAATGAGTGACAGGTGTAATTACCAGGCAATCAACCAAAGACAAACTTAAAATAATTAGAAAAAAAATGGGGGAAAAAAAACATCAAAAGCAACTACAAAAGAAACCAAAATAAATAAAAATGTAACAAATTAAATAAAAAAAGTTTCCAAGAAAACTGTAAAATTTTAATTTCAGTTTATAAAAAAATATGATACTTTCAGAATAATTTACATTTTTTTTTTCTCTCAAGATGAAATATCATTAATTAATTATTATTATTAAAGGTTTTACATATACATACATA
>NC_068998.1:5815449-5817343 GCF_001194135.2 Octopus bimaculoides | reverse complement strand
GTACAAGATGTCTACATAGCATTACGTCTGTTGTGTTTGTGTGTGCATGTGCATATACATATATATGTATATATATATATATATATACATATATATATATGTATATAAGTTGTTTAGAGCGTCTCTTAACCTCATAAAGGGATGGTTACATCCAAGGAAACACGGGTTCTATACCCAGTATTTTGGGGAAATGAAATTTCCTTAAATAAATAGGTATATATTAAGCATATAATTTATGTTCAGTTAATTGAAGGGAAAAAAATGGATAGTTACAAGTTAATAATTATTTATTGTTAAAAAATTGGTGATCTTTATTTCTTAGAGCTGTTTCGATTAGTGCCCAATAGGTAAATTACAAATTTATGCTTTAAATTTGCATTTATATGTTATGAGCATAATTTCATCAGAGAAAAAGATTTACTTGTTGGTCACTAGTGGAAATGGCTGTAAGAAATAAAGATTACCAATTTTTTAATAATAAATAATTATTAACTTTTAACTCTTCATTTTCCTTCCTTCAATTAACTGAACATAGATTATGTGTGTGTGTGTGTGTGTGTGTGTGTGTGTAGCTTTTGAGATTCTGTTCCAATATGAATATGTCTGTACATTTGTATGTGTGCATATGTATGTATATAGACAGACAGAAAGTGAGCTATGCAACTAGATAGATGAACCAGATAGACAAACATATAACTAGATAGATAAAAACAGGGAGACAGATAGAGAAGGTAAACCAAGAAACAAAATTTTAGATAAATATGTAAAGAGACAGATTGGCAGCAGAGAAAGACAAAGAGACACACAAATCATTATGGTATGTTAATAATAAACTGAAAGAAGCGCTTGACACCGGACAGAAGATTCTTTAATGGGTTTTAAATCAAAAAACGGGGACCATCGGTTTCCTGTTGAAAACTTTTTGACAAAGTCAAGATGAAACCTTTGGTACTAGATTTTTGACTTTCATTAGTGTGTGTATGAAAGTATGTATGTGTGCAGCCAGATAGAGATCTATAGAGAGACCAAAAGTCCGTCCACAACCTGTAACACCGGGTGTTTTAACTTGTGTGAGAGGCAGCATCACTTTTTTTTGTTGTTCTGTTCTAAAACTCTCCCATATTAATTTCCAGAAAGTAGCTCAGACAAAAGTTAAATCTCAAAGAACATAACCCTAACCCTAACCCTTCTCTCTCTGCAATAAAATCTACTCTTTTATAACCTATAATCCTAACTTCTACAGCTGACGGCTGTGGTTTGACAACAGTAAAATCCATTCCATAGTAATCGCCTATTATTTATCCTCAAGGACAACCAGTAGGAAGAACCAAAAGATTGTACATCAGAATCAGTTTTTCTAATAGTGCCCAACATTCTATGACCAATTCTCAAGGTGTATTGCAAAACCTGATTTCTCTGTAACCAAAACATGCCATTCACTCAAATAATGGAACTCCTCATTTTGTAGGTTATTCTTCCATTCTATAACATTTCATTTCTTTATCTGAGATCTAATTTTAATGCTGGCATGAGTTGGAACAGCACGCATCAAATTCTAAAACGAAAGTTACCATTCTACAAGAGAACATGGCTATTTAGAATCTAATTGGTTGCATTAGCAAACCACACCAAATTTCTCAAAGACAGAACTTTCTATAAATACCTGAGACTCTTAGTTAACATCCTAGTAATATATGAAGATCTACAGTCAATTCTAATATTCAATATGACTTCACAAATTAATTCTCCAGTTTAGGGAACTTGTTCCCTACAAATTATAGATCAAAGGGAAAATTGTGTGTGTGTGCATAGATGTACACTTATGTTTATATGGGAGTGCATGTATGTATATATATATATATATATATATATATATATATATATATATATATAT
>NC_068998.1:5814774-5815305 GCF_001194135.2 Octopus bimaculoides | reverse complement strand
TATATATATATATATATATATATATATATATATATATATATATATATATGTGCGTGTGTGTGTGTGTATATATTTATCTATGCCTGTGTGTGTGTGTATATATATATGTTTACACACATACACATATATGTATGTATACATACATATGTGTGCATGTGTATATACATATATATGTTTGCATATAATGTCAGTTGTCCATGTTTGTATAGATATGTGTGTATAATACTGAAAAGTAGGTAACAGATTAGCTGTTGTTCTATCCTTTGTGTACGAGGCTGTTTACAAGATGACAAAAAGGGGGAAAAAATGACAACGATGATAATGATTTGTGGGTATTGATGATATTTGAGACAGTTTTGCTAATCCCCCCACACCACCAAAACGGTGGAAGCATGGGGTATGCAGAAACAATAATCAATAGTTATATATATTTTTTTTCAAATATTTATATACACACATTCATTCACCTACAAACATATGAATTTGCATATGTAAACATGCATACATTTATAATATATATATATATATATA
>NC_068998.1:5812779-5814146 GCF_001194135.2 Octopus bimaculoides | reverse complement strand
TATATATATATATATATATGTATATATATATATATACACACACACACACACATATCTATATACATAGCATATGTACATTTACTGTAGTAAACAAGTAAACGTTTTTTTTTCAAGAAACTCATTCCATCCCTCTCTCTCTCTCTTTCACACGCACACACAAACATGTATAT
The DNA here is from genome assembly GCF_001194135.2 of Octopus bimaculoides. Taxonomy (NCBI): domain Eukaryota; kingdom Metazoa; phylum Mollusca; class Cephalopoda; order Octopoda; family Octopodidae; genus Octopus; species Octopus bimaculoides. The sequence goes on along the minus strand of NC_068998.1, from coordinate 5,813,976 downwards.
TAGTGTATGTGTATAACTACATACATGTCTGTATATATAAGTACACATATAGAGAGAGTGTGTATCTCTCTATATATATACACATACACACACAGATGTACATGCATGTTGAACACCGGATTTACCAATAAACAAAGTAGCACCTATTGCAGGCACCAAGGGAAGAAGGGACCACATAGGTCTCTCCCATGTCAAATTTACAAAGGTAAAAATAGTACAGCTAAATTTGGGGCCCACAAAAGGGCTGTGGAGGCATAGTAAGACATATACCGCATTTTAACGTGTATAAGGAACCCCTTTTTTGTCAAAAATTAGGTTAAAAAAATATGGGATTTTATTATACGTGGATAGTATTATAATCCCTTACAAATTTTTTTTACAAATTTTAAGCCCCATAAATTAAGGGTTTCCTCATACACATTAAAATACGGTGTATATATATATATATATATTATATAACAAAACTTTTTATAATAATTGTTTCTAATTTATGCACAAGGCCAGCAATTTCGAGGGGAAGGGTCAGTCAGTTATTATTATTATTGTTGTTGTTGTGTAAGGTTGTAAGCTGGCAGAATGGTTAGCGCACCAAACGACATGCCTAGCAGCATTTCATGTGTGTTTATATTGTGAGTTCTAATTCCACCAAGGTCAGTTTTATCCTTCAGCAATGAAATAAGTGCCAGTTGAACCATGGTGGGGGTGGGGGTCAATGTAATCAACAAGTGCCCCTCCCCTCAAATTTCAGACACTGTGTCTATAATAGAAAGGATTATCATTGTTGCTGTTGTGAGGAAGAAGTTCATGCTATATTTTTTTTAATATTTTATACCCCGGAGTTGAACAAAAAAACTGGAATTTGTCAACCGCTATGTCGAGCAACTTCAGTGGCCCCCTGCCCGCCGTGCTGTGTGATTCAGAGGGGGGGGGAGAGACAAGCGTTAGTCACTACCAATAAAAGTTCGTAACGGTCCTTAGGTTGTTTTCTCAGCTGTTGTTGTGCTTTCCATATATGGGGAATGCTGTTATCTGTAGTTTGAATTGTTTTATGTAAAACCAATCATCCGTAGTAACAGTGAGAGTGTTATAATAGTCCAAAAATACGAAACACGTGTGTATGTGTGTGTATCTATGTATACATGCATGTGTGAATGCATATGTGTCTAGATGTGTATATATATATATATATATATATAT
>NC_068998.1:5807138-5811207 GCF_001194135.2 Octopus bimaculoides | reverse complement strand
GTGTATGTGACATGCTTTGTGTGACTTGCAGAGGAGAGAACCATGGAAAAAAAAATAAAGCAAAAAGAAAAAAATAAAGAAGAAAAAGATTCCGGAATACGAAATATTATTTTCCCATAATTCAATTCACTTTTGTAATATTTGTTTTTTTTGCTCACTTTTTCTCATGTGTTTTAAATATTTACCTACACACACATATATATATATATATACACATATATATTGATATGTATATACATATGTATATGCATATACATATATATAGATAGATGATGTCTACATATTTATATGGATATGTATATACATTTATATCACATATATATATATATATATATATTTATATGTGTATGTATATACATAAATATTTAATATATACATATGTAAACTACACAGGTTATTTCCCATAATTCAGTTTCCTTGTTATGGTTGTTTATTTTAAATTTTTCTCCTCATTTATATATATATATATATATATGTATATATATACATATAAAATTTACACACCCATACACACATATTCATGTATGCGTGTGTTATGTCTCAACACATTTTTGCTTATATAATGCAGACAGTGGGAGCATCATGGAAGGGGAAGTAGGAAGGAAAAAACAATAAACAAAAAAGACAACAAAAACTCCAAGATATTTCCCAGAATGCAGTATTTCTTTGTATCAAGCATTCTTTGTTTCTTCCTTTTCTTTACGTTTTTGGGGTTTTTTTTCTTTTGCAGGAGTGTGTGTGTGTGTGTGTGTGTGTGTGTGTGTGTGTGTGTGTGTGTGTGTTTTCGTTTTCTTTATTGGTTTTCCTTTTCGCCTTTGTTGTTTTTGTTGGTGTTGTTGTCCTTTCCGTTGTCTTGCTCCTATGATGTGAAAGAACTTTCTTTTTCCAAAGCTACATCTATAAGCAGTGATGACGTGTTGTGGTACTGGATTCCGTACCTGTAGAAGAGACCAAAACAAACAGAAATGATAATAAAAAATAAAACAAAAATACACAAAAACACAAGATAAATTCATGATGCAACATCATCATCACTATTATTATTATTATTATTATTATTATTATTATTTCAACTACTACAACAATGAGTTCGAATACTTCAACTTGATGTGATCAACTAACCCCACCAGTGCTCCCCACCCCCACATCTCTCACTAAAATTGATGGACTTGAGCGAAAATTCAAAGCCATTACTATTATTATTATTATTATTATCATCATTAATTACGGCAGCAAGCTGGCTAAATTGTTAGCTGGGCAGGCAAAATGCTTAGCAGTATTTCGTCCATGTCTATGTTCTGAATTCACATTCCACCAAGGTCAACTTTACTTTTCATCCTTTCAGGGTCGATAAATTAAGTACCAGTTATGCAATGGGGGTGATGTAATCGACCTGTCCACTCCCACTTTACTCTTCTCATGCTCCAAATTTTTCCTATTTCAAATTTTAAGGGATTGTAATTTTTTTCTTCTTCCTCTTTCTTTATGATCCTGGAATCAGACAGGCATCATCATCATTATTAGAGACGCACAGCATACAATATCGTGAGGTTGATGATTGAAAACATCGTGTCTACCAGAGGGTTTGTACTGTTTGTCAAGTCACAACAAGGACCTCAGACAGACAGTACTTTATGCAATATGCGTGCAGTTCCAAGCAATGCCGACTTTTGCAATACATCTAGATTGTAGGGTATTATTATTATTATTATTATTAAGGTGGTGAACTGGCAGAATCATTAGCACACCAGACAGAATGATGCTAAGCATCTTAATTCTATCAACACTGATTACACCGTTTATCCTTTTAGGATTAATGAAAAAAGTACCAGTCAAATACTGGGATCAATGACAAATGCATCCATCTTTACGTTCTGAGTTAAATTTCTGCTGGGATCAACTTTGCTTTCCATCAATTTTGGGGTCAATAAATTAAGTACCAGTTGAACACTGGGGTCAATGTAATTGACTGGTCCCCTCCCCCAAAAATTCAGGCCTTGTACCTTTAGTAGAAAGGATTATTATTATTATTAAGGCAGCGAGCTGGCAGAATCGTTAGATATTATTATTATTATGATGATGATGATGATGATGATGTTGTATGAGCAGTGGCAGACTGGCCAGGTTGCCAGCTTGCCCCATGACAATTGGGCCCCTGCACCATTAGAATCCATCCCGTCAAATTTGAGAATTTTTTATTCACTCCTGGATGAATGCATTAATTATTTCAGCCTGGCTGTGTTTGTAGACAGTTGAAAAGAATATTTTTAACAAAAAAATAAATAAATGATAGCATTGTAGTCGCAGGTGGGCCCCCTTAGTCTCCTGGCAACCAATATTTTTAGACCCAGTCGGCCACTGTGTGTGAGTATGTGTTGACACCATGTGATGGTTGTAAAATGGTTGTCACTGTCATACAAATAGTGTCATTTATTTCCTATATTCGACAACAATGACTAGCCATGAAGAAATATTACCATGCTTGGAAATGAACAGTTGGGGTGGGGGTGACAGGAAATGCATCCAGCCATAGAAAATCTGCTCCAATAAACTTTATCCAGCTCATGCAAGTATAGAAAAATGAATGTTAAAAAGCAAAGAAAATGAAGCTGGTGAAAACACTGATGAAGTCTTTGTGACCTCAAAATGATTCCAGAGTACTGCCTTGTTGTGGGTGCTGTCATAGAGATCTTTGTGACTGACTGGTTGCTCAGAACACAAAGCCTAGCTGCTATACATGTGGAAGTAAGAGTCACCTAAATGCTTCCTGTCCAGAAGAGCTACAGAACCTGAAGGGTAAAAAAGAACAGCAACAAAGGTTTAAAACCGCAGAGGATGTTGTTTGTGGGGCAGCCCTAGGGATAGGTGCAGAAATCAATGCCTCATCCTTAGTTCCAAGAGTGAATTTGGAAAATGCCTTGGAAGCAAAACCATAACCATCAGGGCTAGACAATTGTCTTATGACAATGAGGGGAAGACAGGAAAGCAAGTAGGGGCAGCAGATTTCTGGCAATAATAGGGAAGGAAGAGAAAAACAACCACACAAAAAACCTAGACCTGAAGTGAGAAGAACCTCTCTCTCTCTCCCTTGATCCTCTCCACCACATCACATTAGACATGACAGAACAGTTAAGCTTGTTTTGCCATCATGTAATTTCAGGTTCAATCCCACTGTGCAGCACTTTGGGCAAGTCTCTCCTACTATAGTCCCAGGTTGACCAAAGCTTTGTAAGTGAATTTGATAGTCGGAAACTGTGTGGAAGCCCGTTGTGTGTGTGTGTGTGTGTGTCTTTATGTTTGTCACCCCACTCAACTTAACGACCAATGTTTGGTTTGTCTGACCGTAACTTAGTGGTTTGGCAAAAGAAACTGATAGACTTTAAAAATTAAAAATAAAATAAAAGCATGGACATTGATTCGTATGACTAAACCCTTCAAGGTGGTGCCCCAGCATGGCCACAGCCCAATAAGTGCAATAAATAAGAGAAAAGAAAAGGAAAAAAAAGCAGATTATAAATTTAAAGATGGCTTTCACTGGAACAGAAATAAACAATAGAAAGTATGGAAGGTCTAAAGGACAACAAATTTAGGCAAGGTTTCAATGAGGTGCAGTGAGGGTTTTAGTAAGGGAAGGATAGTGAAAAGAAGGAAAAAAAAAAGAAAAAAAGAAAAAAGGGTAATTAGTAGGGAGTAAAGGCAAGGGATCTTTACTATCATGGCAGCATTGACGATGTGAAGAAAATAGGAAGGAGGTCTTTGACTATGAATTCTATAATATCCAGGTTAAAGTGTGTATGCGTGTGCATGTGAATGTGTGTGTGTTGTAAGGTACTAATGGATGAAAGGTACCAGTGATTGAAATATGGTATTTTTCAGCATAGAAGTTGATGTAATATTTAGAATGAATTAAGGCGGTGAGCTAACAGAAACGTTAGAAACGAAATGCTTGGCGGTATTTCATCTGTCTTTACGTTCTGAGTTCCACTGTTTTGGTTCCACCTTTTTGGCACAGCATCTCTGATTCAACACTGATTATCTGACATTCAGCATCCCATTGCAACTCTCATTC
>NC_068998.1:5796157-5806960 GCF_001194135.2 Octopus bimaculoides | reverse complement strand
AAGACACAATGCAAGTAACCTCGAAGTGTTTCTAATACTAGCTTTATAAAAAAAGGAAAAGTTATTTTATGAGTCCGGAAAACTCACTGTATAGGAAAATTTAGTGTAAGACAAATTTGTTGTATGGACAATGATAAAGCAAATTACATCATCGTTTTTTAAAAATAAACAAAGAATAATAAAAGGTTTTATAAAAGTATTAAATAAAGATGCCATTATACAACATCAAACATTAAAAAAAAAAAAAAAAATGTGATGAGGTCATTTAAAATGAAATTTCCAACAGTGAATTTTCCTATGGCAAATATGTTTGTGACAAAATTTCTTACAAGCATTTTACTAAATTCCACCCAACAAAGTGGACGTGTGGGGGAAACAATGAAAACAAAATTAATTATTAGCAACAGAAGCATGAGAGGATCTTTCAAGGCTTATAATGCGATATTTGGTGTTCTAACAAGGCATCTGTGTTTAGTTGGATATAAAAAAACAAAAAATAATTTAATTTATTTCTAGAGATTAGAAAATATTACACGATACTGACAGAGGCAGTGGAGCGTGGACTACAAAAAAAGGTGAAGGGTCAAACTAAATTATTTTTTTAAAAACAAAAAAAAAATATTTTGAACCAAAGTAACAGTTTTTAAAACTACAATGGGTTTGAATTCCAGCTTTTTAATTTAATTCAATTTTATTTTATTTTATGCGAGACATTCACATATATTTTAAGATGTTAGTCGGTGATGTTTCATTATAGATGAGTTTAGTAACTAACAAAAGACAGTCCGTACAGAATACTCTGCGTCACTTACCGTGACCAGTTAAGGTGCTGGACTGATGATGACCACTGTAAGATCATGGGTTCAAAACCTGACTACAGCGGTGTTGTGCCCCCTTGAGCAAGGCACGTTATTGTTATTATCATTATTATTATTCTGCTTGCTCCAGTTTGTTTGCCTGTTCCACTCCTACTTCACGGTCGAGTGGTTAGTGGTAGGAAGGGCATCCATGCAACTGTAAAAATAATGGTGCCAACAGAAAGGCCATCCCGCCCATACAAACATGACAAAATGAACATAAAACAGTAACGAACGTAAAAGAACTAACGAATGAAGAAATCCTAATTAAGACAAATCCTACAAACTGCAGTGAGATACAGAGCCAGAGCATCTGGGCTAGAAAAGCTGCTTGGCTATTGGTCATCACAACACTGCCAAACAGTGGATTTCATTGGACAAGAAGGGAACAGTGAACAGCCAATGAAAACACAGCAGACTCTACATCATGCCATGTCAGAAGCTTTACTGTCAAGAACAGAGAACCAATCATCTCACAATAGGCAGCAGGTCTTGAGGGCATAGAGACCAGATCATGCAAACATTTAGGTACCAAATTCTCAGAGAAGTATCACAACATCTAGTAAAATAGGGAATAGATCATTTGGGAACACATACCACATCATAAATTAAGGTACCGGATTATCAGAGAAGAGATACCACAGCATCAAGAGGTAGCAGATCCTCTGTGAACTGGTACCACATCATGTATAAGTTTAGGTACCACAGCATCAAGGAATAGGTACTAGGTTATCTGGGAACATTAGCTGTGATAGACTAGTGTCCTATCCTTGCAGATAGTTATCATTCGTCTGTCCGATGCTATGGAGTGGCAGCCAAGCGCCACTCTTTAAAAGCCCTTGAAGGCTTATGCAGCAATGAGAATTTACTTACCTGTTAACAGTTCAATTCAGTGTCATGAGCCACTGCAACATGCATCAGTTACACACACACCCATTGCTCCTGCTTACTGCAGTAGTGAACTGTACCATACTGTGGTGCGTGTTTACAACTCAGTAGACTGGGCCATCGAGAGGTAAGCACTGAGGCATTAGCCACAAAACTGGTGAGAGGATATGAACTTTTGAACTTTCAAATTGGTAGACCAATGTCCTCTCTGCTTGACAAATGGCTAGTTCCTACATCAATCAGGGGCAATCTGCGGCCCGTGGGCCACAGGATTCTCTGAATGGCACACTTAACAAAAAATTACCAACAGTTTCATTTTTTTAGTAGTGTAGCCCACCTGATGATGAACCATGTCTCTTGTGGCCTGCTTCTTGAAACAGGATGCCCATACTTGCCTTACACCATAGCTAATTAAGAAATAATTAATAACTGACATCAACAAGAAGAGAATTCGCTGCCGCTACTTACCAAAAAACAGTCCATTTCCCATTGCTCCAACTCCCTTCTGATTTTTTAAAATACCTGCAAAAGAAAACAGAGAAGGATTGTAGACACGTCTCTTTTATTGGTTTCAGTCATTAGACTGCGGCCATGCTGGAGTATCATCTTGTGGAATTTTAGTTCAATGAATTGACCCCAGTAGATATTTCTTCCTTTTTGAGCACGGCTTGAAGCTTACTAACTTCCTACACCTGGATCGCTGGGTCTTACTTTTACAACCCACCGATCACTATTTTCCTCTTGTTCTGGTCTATCAACCCTCCACCTTTGTTTTCCTTCAGTTTCCTTGTATGTCTCCACCATCATGTTTTTGTTCCCAACTTTGACCCTCCAAAAATCCAAAATTTTATTTTAGAATTTATGAGAGCAACTGTCTTTGAAAACTCATAACTCATATTGTCATTGAATGCTTGAAATGAGGAGTAGATAGACAGCTGACAACTGATGAAGGGTCCTTTCTCTATATTTACTTGTCCTGTTTTCCATTTTCTTCTTGTTGTTTACGTATTTAACTTGTTTGTTTACGTATTTCATGTCATCTGCACCGTCAGTGACGTCCTGCACCCATATATAAATATGTATGTGTGTGTGTGTGTGTGTGTATATATATATATAAACTTACAGCGATAGTCTTACAATTGTCTGAATCCCTGTTACACAACTTATTTCTATATATAACTATAAAGTATAGGCATATTGCTCCTGAAAGTTGTTTTTTTTATACCTTCTACGGACTACTCGAAGCCTATTAACTTCCTACACTTTGACCCTTGGATTTTACCTTTATATAATATTACACACACACATAAATGTGTGCACACCGTATAATAAATTATATTCCACATCTACAATTAAGAAAGAGAGAATTTCATTTCAATAATCAAATGAAAAAGAGTTGCTCCAGCATGGCCACAGCCTTAGGGCTGAAACAGAAAAAAAAATAAAGGAATAAAATGAAATATACAAAATAAGTGAAAATAAAATTACTGTAAAAAAAATGGTTAAGGGAAGCAACTCTCAATGCATAACAAAATACATACCATGGATTGATTGGGTTATCTCCCCTGGATCGCCAAAACAGCTGTTTGAAATCTTGTCGTACACACGCCCACAACATCTCCCCTGTGCCTTCTCCCTACAATAACATGACAAGTGGGAAATATAAGAAACAACATCAGATAAAAACAACTTTCAATGAAACTCTCCCACAGAATTCTACAGCGCAGACACAGATTGAAGCGAACTTCTACAGGAATTTCCGTGAAGCAACAGCAGAGTCGCTGAGATTGCAAGAAATAGAAGTCAAATCTTCAACAATTATTCTGTTTTTTATTCTTCCTTTAAAATCATAGTGACAGAATTATATCTCTGCTACTGATTAGGAAATGTAGAAGCACAACAGCAAGAAATCAAATGCCTTGTTGTTCTGTGTTGCATCTTTTTGTTTTGTTATTGTTTTTATTCCTGCGAAGGTTGATTTTTCCCTGTCAACATTTCGATATCCATGGAGCAAAGACCAATCGCTTATTTACACAGGCTCAGTTCTGTCAACCCAAGCCCCACTCCACCTCTCCCAAACATCAATAACCTTATGCCAAAGAAAAAGGAAATGGTAAGAGAGAACAAACCTGTGCTTTCTGTGATACTGCGAATTTATCAAGGTATGGTACGTCGGTGCTGTTTTCGTGTAGGATAATGGCTGCCGCACTGTAACTGAAAGGAGAAGACAAAGATAATGTATGTATGCGCATATATGTATATGTGTGTGTGTGTGTGTGTGTGTGTGTGTTTAAATAATTAAATGAGGCAGCTAATTAGCAGAGTTACACCCAAGGCTATAGTAGAAGACACTTGCCCAAGGTGCCACGCAGAGGCACTGAACCCAGAACCATGTAGTTAGCAAGCAAGCTACTTACCACACACACACACACACATCCATCTTTTCATACACACACATATTTATATTTCCATATACCCACACATACACACCACCACATTCAGAAAACTACATAAAGATAGAGAGAGAGAAAGTAAAAAAATAAGGTCACAATATTTACTCTTCAGACAAATATAAAGTGTGAAGTTGATTTTGGATCATTTCAAAATAACCATCTTTCAAGTTGCGGCCAAAAGCTCTGAAACAAAAACAAAAACACAGAAATGAACAAACAATTAATAATGATGAAAATAATGATAATGCTTTCTACCATAGGCTGAGGTAATAATGATAATCCTTTCTCCTGTAGGCACAAGGCCTGAAATTTAGGGGAAGGGCATAGTTGATTACACCGACCCCAGTGCAGAACTGGTACTTATTTAACTGACCCCGGAAGGATGAAAGGCAAAGTCGACCTCGGCGGAATTTGAACTTAGAACGTAGTGACAGATAAAATACCACTAAGCATTTCACCTGGTGTGCTAATGATTCTGCAAACTCGGCACCTTAATGATGATGATAATAATAATAATAATAATAATAATAATAATAATCCTTTCTACTATAGGAAACATAGAACCTTTATTTAAAAAATGAAAACCCTTTTTGTCAGCATAGTGATTCTTGAGGCAATGCAAAGGATATCAAAATAATGGTCTCTCACTACTACTCGTTTCAGGTGTCAGATATTTGGCCATGGAAGGATTTGAAATTAAGAGTGTAAGCTAACAAAACACCAGTGGGAATTCACTGTTGTTCTTAGCTTAATCCCTCTCCAACATCCACCACATCAGCAGCCCCTAAATGAGAAGGCACATGGGGAAAGACTTTCCAGCTATAACTATCCAATATGTAGAATTAGATTTGGTTGCTATTTCTAGGAGGCTCAGTAACCACATAAAGACTTATGCCTGACATCTGTAAAATGCAAGGGACTGTTTAATCAGCTGGTTTGATGCTCTGCTGATTCCGCTAAATCATTAGTCATAAATTCATTAGTCAGGGTGGTTTTAACATCACAAAGGAATCTGCAAACTTAATTGATGAGCGAAGGAAAAATAAAACGAATACAGTTTCAGAAAAGAACCTTACTTCAACAGAAGATTGTGCAGTCTGGTTTGATCAACTTGCTCGAGGTGATGGTATCTGTGAATTGGTTCGGTAATCTTAAAGAATGTTCCAGAACCTAAAGGATGTAAAATGGTAAATATAACAGAATGATGGCAAGATACGAGAAAAATTCTTGTTAAAATGAAAACAGAATTGGAAATCAAAGCAAGACCATATATATATATATATATATATACATGTATGTATGTATGTATGTGTGTAGGTATTTATATATGAAACATATCCTATTATATTTACCATTCATTTCCTTGCAGAACGGCACTCTTTTAGAATTTTCCCTCCCTCTCTCCCACCCACATTTTCCCCTTCACCCTTCTATCTCTCCTGACTGGCTGCTCCTGCCAAAGTTCAAAGGAACGTCTTCTCCATATTCCTCTAACAGACTTTCTGTTTGTCTGTTGCTGCAAGGAAGATGGAACGAGGAAGAGAAAAAAATTCCAGAGAAAATTTTTCTTACCCGTCTTCTACGTCTTTCAAAAGCTAAAAGATCATCATCATCATCATCATCATTATTTAACATTTGCCTCCCATGCTGGCATGGCACAGCTAATAATAGTTAGATACATTCCTTGGTTTAATCCAACAGATTGTTCATCTTGGGTTGATTACTGCTGACCTTTTGTACCAGACATTCTTCTACCTGCCCATTAATCACACACAACTGCAGCCATCAAATCCCAAATTCCTGGTCTTAGCATCTCTGTTTATCTGTTATAGAATCACCTCACATTCTCATTCCTGTTCATAAACAGCAACATAACTACAGATCATCAAAGCCAAAATCCTTGGTCTTTGATAATCTTTTATTACAGCCAGGAATTCTTCACCAACAGCAAAGACTGCAGCAACCAGAGGAAAAGATAAAGAAAAAATTATATATATATACATATATATAACAAAAAAAACAAAAACTTCAGGCTGTTCTTCCTTTTCAGTATCAGAAAATAATTTCAGCCCTGAAGAGATGCCAATACAATGCACATCCAAAAATGCCTTTCCGAGGCAAAAGGTGTGACTGTGTGGTTAAGGAGCTCAGTTTGTAACCACATGCATTCAGGTTCTGTCCCACTGCAGGGCACCTTGGGCAAGTGTCTTCTCCTGTAGCCTCAGATTGACCAATGCTTTACGAGTGAATTTGGTAGAGAAACACAGACACACAAACATATACATATATATACATATATACGACGGGCTTCTTTCAGTTTCCGTCTACCAAATCCACTCACAAGACTTTGATCGGCCTGAGACTGTAGTAGAAGACACTTGCCCAAGGTGCCATGCAGTGGGACTGAACCTTCGGAACCATGTGGTTGGTAAGCGAGCTACTTACCACACACCCACTCCTGTACCCATCTGTTCAAAAAGTTATTGTTGTCATCATTAGGCCCAGGTCTTCTCAACTCCAGCAAACCTATGATGAAAGACCTTCCCGCTGTGACCAACACAACTTTTTAGTGATAAGTCCAGGACTACATGACTCAATGTAGTCCTGGACTTCCTTTCTTAATTTGAAACTGCAGGGTTTCAAAGGACATTTCGTTGCTATTTTTAGCATGTCAGACGACCACATAGAGCCCCTCACACTCATTGTTTTTTGAGACGGAAGAGCGGTGAGCATGGATGGGTATGGATGGAGACAAGTAGTCTTGCAAGCACAGAAAGACAGCAGAAGATGTTGGGAGGGGAGGACACAGCCTGTCTGAGTGTTATTGTTGTTGTAGTGGTGGTGGTCATGGAAGGAGGGATGCTGTGAAGTATGGCTGGTCTTACCTCGATGCGTGAACAGTTCTTGTAGCATTTTGTCCACTGATGTTATCACAACAGAACTGTGGCTTGGAAGCTGATAGAGTAAGTCTGAAATCCTTGATATCTGCAAGAAGAAACAGAAATAACAATAATAAGAGGAAGAAGGAAACAGGTGGGGGGGGGGTAAGAAAGGAGGAGGAGGAGGTGGTGATAAGCTGGCAGCAGGAAAAGGTAAAGCATCAAACCATACTTACTCGACTTTTGATTTCAGGTGTGTACCAGGGTTTCTCTGCTACTGTTTCCAAATCGACAGGTAAGTTAATGTTCGGAATGACCTGTTGAATGAGAAGAGAACATGCCATGATGCCTATTCTTAATTAGAGTGAAGAGCCACCTGTCATACAATGGCTAACTTTCAGAGTATACACAGTAATATTGCAAAAAAACATGACATGCAATAATTAGAAATTATCTTTTATGTTTTAATATTTCGTTTAGGCAATAGCAAGACCAATAACCTGGTCCAGGACTCAATATATGTTTCAGAATGAAGTTTTGGCTGAGTATAGAGCAGTAATAATAAAGAGATATGACAAAAGAATAAATGGTTATCTTATGTATTTCATTGGTTTACAGCTGTTTCTGCTTCAAGATGCAGTGGACACATAGATGAGTGTCTGAATAACACCTTATAGCTGCAGCAGAGCCTTGAATATGAAGTGCAATTTATTTGGGAAAGAATTACGTTTGTGAAATGATGAAATAATGAATATCAATTCTTTAAAGAAAAATATTTTTTTTTCAGCTTAAAATAAAATTAAATAAAACAAATTTCTTGTTTGTTTATTTGTAATAAATATGTTTTGCTTTCCTCATTTTTTTTTTTTTCATTGACATAAGCACAATCTACTTCATTGGAGACTCATCTTTGCAAAATTTCATCAGAGAAAAAAAAAGAGTATTTTTCATAAAGTCATCATTGCCTGCCACCAAGCCTAGTATGTGCCCTCAACCTGCACCCCTTACTTTAACTCTCTCTTTATTATTTTTACTCTCTCTCTCTGTCTCCCACCTCTATATATGATGTAAAATGTGACTGGAAGAATCAAGCAGCATTTATTTATATTGGTTGTTATTATATGGAGATTATTGATCTTTACAATGTGTAATTTGTTATTTAATAATGCAATAAAAATATTGGTATTATTTCATTATGGATATTATGTTATTAATTAATCTAATTAAACCCAAAAGTACTTTATGCAGGTGTTGTATTATTTCAGTGTCAGAACGTGTGTGTCCATGTATATGTATGTGAATCACAAAGACACGTGGCTTAGTTGTCAGCAGTTTTCGACTCACAATCATAAGGTTGCAAGTTCAATTCCTGGCAACTTGTTGTGTCCTTGAGCAAGACACTTTATTTCACATTGCTCCCGTCCACTCAGCTGGCAAAAGTGAGTAGTACCTGTAATTCAAAGGGGCCAGCCTTGTCACACTCTGTTTCATGCTGAATCTCCCTCAGAACTACATTAAGGGTACACATGTCTGTGGTGTGCTCAGCCACTTGCATGTTAATTTGACGAGCAGGGCTGTTCGGAACCCTTGCCATCGTAACCAGAGCGCCAGTTATCAGTTATGTATGCGAATCTGCATCTATAGACTTCATACAAGTGTGTGTGTGTGTGTGTGTGTGTGTGTGTGTGTGTGTATGGAGCATTGGTCATGTGGTAATTCCTACTCAAGTGAACCAGTGCCACAGAGTTAGCCAATCAGTTCTTTAGAAGAAAAAAATTCTCTTGGACATACGCTTCATCATCAGCATCACCAATATTGTGGATTTCGTAAAATCACCAATCCTTTTGTTATCCTTTTTCAGATTCGATACACGACTGCCATTCTTTCAATTAATTTTGAAAATAATGAAGAACTTTCTTTAAAAAAAAACAACCTCGTCGTTATTAACCCTCTCAGACAGTCGAGCAATGATGCACCTGTCTTTGTCATACATGTATTTGATATTTTATTTTCTATTTTTCTTTCACTTGTAATTTTCTTCTTCTTTTTCTCCAAACTAAGAGGCAACATCATCAACATCATCATAATCACAATCACTGGCACTGCAACCACCACCATCAATATTGCTGTCACCAGTTGCCACAAGCACAGCAGCCACCACTACCACCACCACGGCAAATGTCATCATCATCATCATCATCACAATTGCCCTCAACATTCTTACAGCTGTTAGCACCACCTCAACCACCCCAGCAGTCAGTTACCCCATCTCTATCATCACCAACACCAGCAAAAGCAGCTGCCAACTACAACCAACATCAACATCGCCATCATCACCATCTTCCTAGCCACAACTACAGATACAACCAGCATCATCATCGTCATCACTACTTTAACTACACATCACCATCATCATCATCATGAGCTCTGTCACTAGCTGCCATCACCAACAGCCACCACCCCACAACCAGCATTGTCGTCCTCATCACTCTCACCTCAGCCACCACTGTCACCAGCTGTTGCCGTAGAGACCGGGGAAAGAGGTATCTATCTTACAAGAGACAGTGAAACCCGAATATGATTTTGACGTCAATGGATGTCAGAAGCAAACACAAACATCAAATTGCACTCTCTCTCTCTCTCTCTCTCTCTTATATATAAATATATATATATATACACACACACAAATACAGGCAGACACACACACACACACAGTCACATATATCAGGTAAAAACTTAGACATACACAGATACAAACTCACACGCACACACAGAGATATGCACATGTACACAGAGATATAAAGACACACACACATACATACACAGGGAGGCATTATTTTAATCATCATCATCATCATCATCATATCACTACAGCTACTACCATCACCACCACCATCATCATAACCGCCCCCGCAACTAACATCCTCATTAACATCCCTTCCCCCCAACACCAACAATTGCAATTCCTGCATTTACCTGTGCACACACACACACACAGAGGCTTAGATAAACACCATTGCATACATCAGATATATACATATGCACACACATTTCCACGCAGAGTATCACACACACACACACACACATTTGTACACTATCAGTATGAACACCAGCTATGCACAGCTGTGCACACGCAAACACATCATTATCCCGAAAACCAGTTACTATACACACACGTACACGCATGAAGAAAATAGATACCCTGTGGGGTGTGGTAGATGCTAAATCAGGAAGAATTGGGTTAAGATTCTCTCATTGGATAAATGGTTAATGAGAGAGAGAGAGAGAGAGAGAGAGAGAAAAAGAGAGAGAGAGAGAGAGAGAGAGAGAAAGAAAGAGAGGGAGAGAGACAAAGATACAAAGAAAGAGGGAGAGACAAGGAGAAAGAAACAGCTTCTTCAAGACATTACACCTCTATAAAATAAACACGCATAGCTCACCCTTCACCTTACTCAAACACACACAGATGTGTTCATGAACATATATATATGTATATATATATATATATGCATATATATATACGTATATGTACAAACTTATGTATATGTGGGCACGGGACGTAACAAAACGTAAACAACATAAAATACAAAAAACGTGAAATACGAATACATGGAGTATGAACTTTTTTTTTGGCAAACAACGAAAGAAACAAATGGAAAACAAGACAAGCAACACAAAGAATGACCTTTCATCAGTTGTTTTTCTAATCCGTATTTTGAGCAATTC
>NC_068998.1:5791980-5795654 GCF_001194135.2 Octopus bimaculoides | reverse complement strand
TGAGAAAGAGGCTGAGATAGATATATACACAGATAAATATAGAGATTCAGATAGCTGTATACACATGGGTGTGTCGAGAGATATTTAGGTAGAGAAGACCCACACAAAGATCCGTTTTTTTTTTTCTGTGTGTGTTGCTGATTATTTATAAACAATCAGGATATCCTGCTTAGTCTTCTGTTTAGTTTGTGGAACTGCTGATGAGAGAAATCTAGGCTAATTAGCAAGATTTATTCTGGTTCTTCTGAATTCTTGACAATATTTTATATATAATTTTTTATCTTTTACTTGTTTCAGTCATTAGAGTGCGGCCATGCTGGGGCACCACCTTGAAGAATTTTAATCGAGTAAATCAAAAGAATTTACTTTTTCAAAACCTGGTGCCTATTCTATCAGACTCTTTTGCCAAACTGCTAAGTTGTGGGGGACATAAACACAGCAACACTGGTTGCCAAGTGGCACAGGCATATAAGATGGACTTTTTAAGGAAAAAAATGTAGCCTTGAGATTTTAATGATGTGATTATTTATTTTTGAAAATGACATTGTAGGGTAGGTATGAGAAACTGGATCTGGTCTGAACATAAATTAAGCAGAATATTTGGGCCAGTTTAAATGCTAATGGGTTGATAACAACAAAGTATTTTTATTAAATTTTATTCCGTATTTTCCAAATTGAAACAATGGCATTGTATTTCAGCAGAAATCATCATCAGACAACTGTTTTCCATGCTAGTATGGGTTGGACGGTTTGACAGGAGCTGGCACGGCCTGGAGCCACACCAAATTCCATTGTCTGTTTTGGCTTAGTTTCCATAACTGGATGCCCTTCCTAATGCCAACCACTTCAGAGAGAGTATTGGGTGCTTTTAACATAGCACCAGCTCCAATGTTTTTACCAATG
The DNA here is from genome assembly GCF_001194135.2 of Octopus bimaculoides. Taxonomy (NCBI): domain Eukaryota; kingdom Metazoa; phylum Mollusca; class Cephalopoda; order Octopoda; family Octopodidae; genus Octopus; species Octopus bimaculoides. The sequence continues at coordinate 5,794,751 of NC_068998.1, read as the reverse complement.
GCACCAGTGATAGTATTTTTCATGTGGCACCAATGTTTTTATGTGACACATTTACCAGTGCTTTTTATGTGACACCGGCACCAGCCTTTTTTTATGAGGCACCATCATCACCAGCACATTTTATGCGGCACCAGTGTTTTTTTAAATGGCACCAGCACCATTATTTTATACATGGCACCATCACCAGTGCTCTTTCTCATGGCACCAACACCAGTTCGTCTCATGGACAAACATCACCAAGGTGATTTTAGGATAGCAATTCTGTTGTGGTAGGCTGATCATCTTGAGTACATCAATGTGCCATATATCTTGGTCCTTTGTCAACCTTGAAGGGTTAATGAAGTTAGGTTTTCTGCTGCAGAATTTTCTGCACATTTTTCAAAGCAATGGAGTGGATTAGCCATGTTGCTGTCTTTTTTCTCTCAAGAGGGTAAAAACGAATTACTCATTACCAAATTCTCTCAGGTGTTTAATGATTAAGGTGTTAGTTTAAAAGTCCTACTTACATGGCCTTCTTCATCGAGAAAGCCGCCTTTCAGGTTGATTTTCATTACTTTGAGGGGTTGAAGTGCTTTGGAAATTTCTTCAGTGACGTTCCAGAGATCGACAGCCAAAATCTGACCGGACGGTGTCTCGCCAACAGCGGGAATGATCGGAACGTGTTTGGAATGCAAACACCATTTGATTGGGTCGCTGTTTATAGCACTCACTTTGCCGAAAACACTATTACTGGAATAAATAAATAGATAGACATGTGCAAATTCTGCATGAATTAGGAAACAGTAGCGATTGAAATTTTGTAAATAGAAATATAAGCCTTCACCGGTTATTGATTATAGAAAATAATCTAATATTGGGTTCAAATTTTGGCAATAAGACCGGCATTACATTGACCCCAGAACTCTGTTGGCACTTATTTTAATGATCCCAAAAGGATGAAAAGTTAAATTGACCCCAGTGGCATTTGAACTCTGAATGTAAAGCACCACAAGGAGGAGGAGGAGGAGGAATAAGGCAAAAAAAGACCAAAACAAAGAAGTCTGAAGACAGAAGTTAAAAGCAAAAAACTGTGGAAGAAAAGGAAAAAAAAACAACAATAATAAAAAAAGAAACAACAACAAAACAGCAACAAGAAAGAAGAAGGAAGAATTTGAAGAATATGGAGAGAGAGAGAGAGAGAGAGAGAGAGAGATAGAGAGAGAGAGAGATAGAGAGAGAGAGAGAGAGAGATAGAGAGAGAGAGAGATATAGACTGATAGAATGACTGACCTACTGCTTTGTACTGCTTCTACAATGTTGCTGCCGCTGAAAAATGGTCGAGTATTGGTGCCAAACAATTCCAACATGCTGGTCAGGATTATACAGTCACCAAGCATCTTAGCTCGAGAAATCTGCAAAAACAGAAACGAAAACAAATACAGTGAAGTGGGTGCTTTTTATGTGCCAGTTATGTGCACTGGCATCGACCATGTTCGGATGGTGCGTTTTATGTGTTACCAGAAACAAAAAAGAAATTATTTTTTTGTTATGTGAAGGATGCACAAGAGGTGAAAACTACCTTATAAACTGTCGTTTGGGAGGGTTTTTTTAAAACTTTGGTGTTTAAATTGGCCGTATCTGGCCCAAATACTCCACTTATTTAATGTCCAAACTGGCCAGATCTGGTCTCTCACATAACCCGCCTACAATGTCATTGTAAAAATGAACAATGACAATAAGGAAATCTCGAAGCTATGACATATTGCATGATTAAATTGAAAACAGTTTGAATAAATAAGAATTACGTTTGATAGAATAATCTGAACACCAAAGGGTCAAATATGGCAGAGGAATTTTTGGCTTCTTCCTTCACCATTTTGCCTTTTGTCTCTATGACGATGCTTGCTAATCTATGTTGATGGGTAAATGTTGTAGTGGAAATGGTACACTCCTTCCCACATGACAAAGTGGTATGATCCAGCCACTATAAAGTCAGACAGTCAGTCGTTGTAGGAAGTCAGTAGTAGTAGAGTGGTTGTAGGAGTTCTCAGTTGGAGTGAGTGTCAGTTACATGATGTATATGAGTTTGAGTTACTGTAATGAGTAAAAGATAAAATAAAATCAAAACTGAAAAAGAAAAGTTGTGGGGAGGAAAGAGAGGCTCTTGCCTTGATTTGAAACCCTACCTTAAAGTCTTCTGTTTTCATGGTTTCGTTCTCATTGAAGTCAGTTCCAAGAATGACAACCGGACGCATACTGTTACGGTGCAAGAATGAAATACACGAGGCAAAGGCTTCGAGCTGTAAAGAAGACATACACATGTGAGAGAGAGAGAGGGTGAAGGAGAAAGAGAGGGAGGGATAGAAAGAGAGAGTGAAAAACACGTTATGGCTCGACAAGTTGATGAAAGAGTCTCTATGTGGTTGCTAGGCCTGCTAGAGATTTGAGACAGAAGCAATTAACCCCCAAACAAAAACTTACTTGTGCTTTTTCACAGAAGACTTCAGGATCAACTTGAACAACAGCAAATGGTCTGATGCTCTCTCCAATAACAAACTGTTTTAACCAATAACGGGCTTCCTTTGGGTCTGTTCCAACCTGGAAGAATGGAAAAAGAGAAAAACCATCATATATATCATCATCATCATCATCATTTAACGTCCGCTTTCCATGCTAGCATGGGTTGGATGACTTGACTGAGGACTGGTGAAACCGGATGGCAACACTTAGGCTCCAATCTAAATTTGGCAGAGTTTCTACAGCTAGATGCCCTTCCTAACGCCAACCACTCA
>NC_068998.1:5784622-5791762 GCF_001194135.2 Octopus bimaculoides | reverse complement strand
TATATACATACATATATATATATATATATATCACACACAAATTGCTGTTCCTATTTGCGAATGTAACGCAAATATAGTTTGAAATAGTTTACGAAGAGTCAGAGAACAAGGGAGGTAACTTTGAGCCCACTGAGTAGCACAGGCCTTTGTTGAGGTTGTTTAGCACTGAGTCACCACTGGTTGAGCAGGTTTCTGGTTAAAGGCGCTTCAGCCGTGACCACCCTGTCTTTTTCAGTAACTAGGAATTGCAGTGCTCAAATGTTTTTTTTTTTTAATTTTAGAAAGTGGAGTGTGATTTTCAAGATTTAGAGTAGTAGTAGTAGTAGTAGTAGTAGTTGGGGAGTGACAGGGTGGGGAGAGAAAAGTGGGGACAGGGTGAGTATGGTTCAGTGTAAGGGAGAGGTGGTGAAAAACCAGGAAGAGTGTGTTTGAAGGGGAAAGAGAAAGTGGGGGAGTAAAGATGGTGAGAGGGTGTGTGTTTGAGAAAGAGAGAGACAGGCAGAGCAGAGCAGAGCAGAGGTAGTATGGCTTGATAGGAGGCAAAACAATATAGAGGGGGGGAGCTGAGGTGTGGGAAGAGTGTTTTAAGAGGAGGTGGTATCAGAGATTGAGAAAGAAGGAAAGACAAGGTGGGGGCACAGAGACAGAGAGAGAGAGATAAAAGAGAGAAAGATAAGAGAAAGAGACAGAAACACAGAAAGAGAAGAAAGAGATAGGCACAGAGAGAGAGAGAGAGAGAGACAAAGACAGAGAAAGAGAGAGAGGAAGAAAGAGAAAAAGAGACAGACAGACATACAAATAGACAGAGATAGATGGAGGGAGAGAGAAAAAGAGAGAGAGAGATAACAGGGAGAAGAAAGAGACAGAGAGAGAGAAAAACAAAGGGAAAGAGAGAGACAAGAAGAGACTGAGAAGGTAGGGTAGGGTAGAGTGTGAGGGCAATGGTTAGTAAAAAACAGACACCCACCTCACTAAGGAACCGCCTAAGGTCTGTGTTCATTTCTCTGTTGGTAACCGGATAATAGCCAGGCTCCTGCATCTTTTTCATTTTCACCGTAGCCGCTTGCACCGACCGGACAACATCTTTCCAGTATGGCTTCGTAGTACTGCTACAACTGCAGGAATAAAACGGAAAATAGGATAAAGTGTTACGGGGTCAGGTGAATGAAGGAAGCGATTAAAACAAGAGAGAGAGAATACACGTGGATGGTTTACAATGACGGAAACAGGGAGAGAAAAGTAAGGTCTTAGGGAACGGTAGATGTTAGTATTAGGGGTTAGATAAAAAGAAAAGAAATAAAATTAAACAGGCGCAGGAGTGGCTGTGTGGTAAGTAGTTTGCTTACCAACCACATGGTTCTGGGTTCAGTCCCACTGCGTGGCACTTTGGGCAAGTGTCTTGTACTATAGCCTCAGGCCGACCAAAGCCTTGTGAGTGGATTTGGTAGACGGAAACTGAAAGAAGCCTGTCGTATATATGTATATATATGTATGTGTGTGTGTATGTTTGTGTGTCTGTATTTGTCCCCCTAGCATTGCTTGACAATCGATGCTGGTGTGTTTACGTCCCCGTAACTTAGCAGTTAGGCAAAAGAGACCGATAGAATAAGTACTAGGTTTCCAAAGAATAAGTCCTGGGGTCGATTTGCTCGACTAAAGGCGGTGCTCCAGCAAGGCCACAGTCAAATGACTGAAACAAGTGAAAGAGTAAAGAGAGAGAGATGATTGAACTTAACAAAGCTAGAAAAAGATCATTGAATATTAATAACGGGGGCAAAGAACAAAAATATTGGTTTTGAATTTTGGCACAAGGCCAGCAATTTCAGGGAAGGGGCTAAATAGATTCCATCAACCCAAGAGTTCAACTGGTACTTGTTTTATCAACCCTAAAAGGGTAAAAGACAAAATGGACCTTGGTGGAAATTGAACTCGGAATGTAAAAGTACATGAAATGCTGGTCGACTCCGATTCAAGCCAGGCCTACGATCAACTTTTAGTTTCCAGACATCATTAAACAAGTCGTTTTTCAATAACTGCAAGCTGTGCACAATTTGACAAAGACCTAGCTCTTATTTCTAGCAAACTGAGCAACCAAGTACGGTCCCCCCTCATCGACTCTCAGACACAGCTGTTACCATTATTGGTATCTTTAGACAAAGAATAAATCAATATCACATGGATAAGTTCAATGGCCATCACACTTCCATTCTGTTACATCATCGGAAGTAATCTTACACCAGATGGTTATTCAATAAAAGCAATATATTTATATATATATACATACACACATAGAATATACATATATATATATATATATATATGTATTGTCGGTAGATCATAAATCTAAAAGAGAAGCACACTCTAAGTTATAGAGTATTTAGGTAAAGATAGATATGACCGGTTCATAGGGTTACCTGGAGTTTCGAGTCCATAAAACATTTGCCTTTACATATGTCTTATCACACCTTAATGCTGTGTTTCTCAACCTTTTTTTCCGGTACCCAACTTTTTAATAACAAATTTTCCAGGGCCCCACATTTTAATAACAAAAAATTTAGTGCCTGTCAACATTTTTTTTTTTTTTTCTAATACAGAAACACGATTTTTAATTCAATTACCTGGCTGACTGATATCTTGAATCGTTTACTGAGAACCCTGTGCCTTGTGCATATGGTACAGATTCTTGATTTGAGGAAACAATTTTGTTAACTTCAGCAGTAAATCACTACATTTTGTAATTTAAAGCCGTTTTCCCTTGTCAAATGCACTGAATCCACATTCGACCAAATAAGACGAAGCAAAATGAATCAATAATTCTCTTGCTGATGTAGAGATGTTGGGGTATTTTCTTTCAACCTCATCACATAGCCACATATTTGTACCTTTCAATTTAACCCTTTCGTTACCACATTTCTGTTGAGATGCTCCGTGTTTCTTTCAATTAATTTTAAATATAACAAAGGATTTAATAAAATAACTTCTGAGGCCCTTGTTGCGACTTGGCAAACAGTACAACCCCACCGGTAAACACAATATCTTCAATCAACAACCTCACGATATTGTATACTGTGCAACGTCTATAATAATAATATGCTGGCATGGGTTGGATGGTTTGACAGGAGCTGTCCAGACACCAATTGTCTGTTGTGGCATGGTTTCTACATCAGGATGCCCTTCCTAATGCCAACCACTTTACAGAATGTGCCAGATGCCTTTTAAGTGCCACTGGCCCAAGTGCATTTTCCATGGCAGAGGCACTTGTAAAGGACAAGCCTTTATGTATGGATGACAGCAATGTTACTCTGCTTAACACATCTTCTCAAGTACAGCAAATTGCCACAACTTACGATTCCTTTATGATGACGACGATGATGGTGATGATGATGATGATGATGATAGTGGTGATGATGATGATGATAACAATGATGATGATGGTGACGATGATGATGATGATGATGGACTGATTCTAAGTATGCCGTTACCTTTTGCCTGCTGCTCCTGTCAACTCTTAACTAACGACTCATTTGCTATTTTGATACGAAAAGCAAAAGCACACTTAAGCACTACAAAACGTATTTCCAGGCCATTAAGAACAATCCGACAAGGCCAGATCGGTTTATTTCCGTACAAACACTCAGAGAGTTACGAGTGCATTCGGATCAATAATAATTCTAACTAAAAAGCAAACAGAAAACACATGACAATATTATTAGTTATTGAATGCTTAACAATTGCCTTTCTTTATAACGCTTTCCAGAATAAGTCTTACCAGAAAGAGTCCAAAACTACAACTGACATGGCAAAATTGATGTTGTATTAAGAAGTCATTAAATCTGTCTTTGAATAGGTTTAACTTCCAAAGACACCAATGTCTGTTTGGTCAATCATATTGCAATTCTTCTCTTTTATCTCTGACTTGTTTCAATCATTAGACTGTAGCCATGCTGGGGCACTGCCTTGAAGAAGAGTTCTTAGTCAAATGAATTGACTCCAGTGCTCTTTTTTCTTTGTTTTTCTTTTTTTTTTTTAAGCTTGGTATTTATTTCATTGATCTCTTTTGCTGAACTGTGAAGTTATGGGAACTTAAACGAACCAACATTGGTTGTCAAGAGGTGGTGGGGACAAATACAGGCACAAAGGAACACACACACACACACACATATATACATAGATGTATATATGTTACCTGGTGACCTTGCCGGTGTGATGATGTGTAAAAAGCATCCAGTCTACACTGTGAAGAGGTTAGCATTTGGAAGGGCATCCAGCCATTAAAAAACCATGCCAAAACAGACAGTGAAGCCTGGTGTAGTCTTCTACCTGGCCGGCTCCTGTCAAACTGTCCAACCCATGCCAGCATGGAAGGCAGATGTTAAGTGATGATGAGGAGGAGGATATGTATGATGGGCTTCTTTCAGTTTCCATCTACCAAATCCACTCACAAGGCTTTGGTTGGCCCGATGCTATAGTAGAAAACACTTGCCCAAGGTGCTACGCGGTGGGACTGAACCCAGAACCATGCAGTTGGGAACCGAGCTTCTTACCACACATTCACAATTCCTAAAAAAATTTATTTATAAAAACATAATGGGATTTTTTTAAACCATCAAAAGTCTATGAGGATCCACCCAGGTGACAGAGGAATCAAAAGGATGAATAGGGGAAAAAATGGTTGTGAACCACCGATATAGATAAAAAGCATGACATCTGAATCAAAAAAATTCTTACCGAAAATTGAAGAAATTGGCAATGGGCAGAAGCAAAGGTAACTGATGAGATTCAGACAGTCGTGTGTTGCGATGCAGGTTCAATTTCGGCGACAGCATTTTGCAGCAGGACGTGCAATAGTTATGGGAATAGAGATTTTGAACTGCTTGCATCAGCTGTTGCAGTTCTTTGGATGATACAACCTGAACATTTTTGGTCAAAGTGTGAGCACAGCGCACACACTGCGTGAAAACGGTGTGGCCGTTACATTTCGGTACCACTGCTTGCATGCTTACGGAAAGAACACTTTAATGTGGGAGGTAAAACCTGGAATGAGACGAGAACAAAATGTATCAGAATATATTTCGGAGGTAATGGAATACAGATAAGGAAAATGAAAATATGGAAAGAAAAAAAAATTCTATAAAATTTAGGAGGTAACAAAAATATAAAAAAAACTAAAAAGAACACAGGTTGTGTGTGTGTGAGATCAAATGAGTGTGTGTGTGTGTGTGTGAGTGGCTTAATCTGAGAGAGCTATTATTATTATTATTCAAATTCCGCCGAGGTCGACTTTGCATCCCATCCCTCTGGGGTCGATAAATTAAGTACCAGTTGCGTACTGGGGTCGATCTAATCGACTGCCTCTCTCCCCCAAAATTTCAGGCCTTGTGCCTAGAGTAGAAAAGATTATTATTATTATTTTAGAGTTGCAATATAAATATATGCTAGTGTGTGTGTGTGTATCACAAAAATCACACCCTCTTGACATAAATAGTATCAACCAAGATTCCATCATGGTGTCTTGTGTGTGTTGCTTTTATATATTCGGTAATTCAACTGTGAAATCCTATATCTTATTATTTACAAACATAAGAACCACAAATTATATCACGTACACACGTGTGTGCGTGTGTGTGAGAGAGAGAGAGAGAAAGAGAAAGAGAGAAGTAGAGAGAAAAGACAGAGAGAGAGTCCTTTGTCTCTGATGCTCTGATCCTCAGAATGTATGCAAAAATAACTTTGGCAGTAATCCACAAATTTCTTCTTCTTCTTGTGGTGGTGGTGGTAAGTTGGTTGGTTGGTTGGCTGGCTGGCTGTTGATTCAATGGATTACGTGCAGTTTCTCAATGTCACAGGGATGGAAAACCCGGTGAGATTGAAACTCAGTATGCTAACAAGAGGAGATAACCAAATAGTGCAAGGAGCTCGGTTCTTAGCAGCCCGCTATTTCCACCAGTTGCTGCCCCTTCTATGAGCGCCTGTCTAACATTATTGACGATAACAACAACAACAACAACAACAACGATAATAGCAATAATAATAATGATGTTGATCGTCATCATCATCATCATCATCATCATTTAGTGTCTATTTTCCATGCTGACATTGATTGGACAGTTTGACAGGAGCTGGCACACCAGGGGGCAGTACCAGTCTCCACTTGTCTGTTTTTGGCATGCTTTCTGTAGGTGGTTGCCCTTCATAGTGCGAACCGTTTTATAGAATGTATTGAATGCATTTTACGTGGCACTGGCACAGGTGCCATTTAAGTGGTACTGGCATAAGATCAGACATTTGTGGACAGAGCAGTTGATTGCATAGACCTCCCCAGTACTTAACTGGTACCTTATTTCATTAACCTGCTAAAGGGTGAACAGCAAAATTGACCTTGGTTTGAACTCAGAACACAAATAATAATAATAATAATAATAATAATAATAATAGGCATACTGCAAAAATGAGGTCCTTGACAGACAGTACAACATCCCCATCCACCGGTGTACACAATACCTTCAATCAACAACATCATGATATTGGAATATTGTGCGATGTCTTAGATAACAATACTCTTTTTTTCTTTTTTCTTGTTTCAGTCATTTGACTGTGGCCATGCTGGAGCACCACCTTTAGTTGAGCAAATCGACCCCAGGACTTATTCTTTGTAAGCCTAGTACTTATTTTATCGGTCTCTTTTTGCCGAACTGCTAGCATCGGTTGTCAAGCAATGGTTGGGGGACTAACACAGACACAAATATATATATATGTATATGTGTGTGTGTGTGTGTGTGTGTATATATTGACAGAGTCTATCCCTAATCAGCAAAATATGCCCCCTCCCGTCTCCCTCACACAACGCAGCCAATCCATAGCACTTCCAGGTTAGAAATTTCTGGAATCTAACAGTTCCTTAGCTAAAAGTCCCCTGAACCAGGTAGCCCTGAACAGGTAGTCTTGAACAGGTAGCCATGTCATTTGAACACACACACACACACACACACACACACACACACACACGCACACACACATTACCACCAGCAGCAATACCACCACCACCACCACCACCACCACCACCTCATACATCCCAAATTTTAAACAACAGTCTCGCAGCAACCTAACACAGCCGGCACATCATATGCTTTTTATACAAAC
>NC_068998.1:5783040-5784612 GCF_001194135.2 Octopus bimaculoides | reverse complement strand
ACCACCACCACCACCACCACCACCACCACCTCATACATCCCAAATTTTAAACAACAGTCTCGCAGCAACCTAACACAGCCGGCACATCATATGCTTTTTATACAAACATCAGCCGGCACCAAGACTTAGAACACAGCTATGTCCCAAACACACACACACACACACACACACAACATACTTATGAAACGCAAAAGTGAAAGAATCAACCAGAAATAACAGAATAAATCCTGCGACAAAGCATTGGCTGATGCAACAGACATGCGTAATTTCTGCATTCCACAAGAGACAATAATGCATATAACCTCAGAAAGATGCAGTTGCATCTGGTTGTGTGCAGTGGTTACATGAAACTGTTGGCAACACAATGTCAATATTAATAACAATGATAACAACAACATTATATAATGGTTTGAAGTTTTGGCGTAAGGCCAGAGGTTTTGAGGGCAGTGGGTTAATTGATTCGAGTGACACCATTGCTTGACAGGTGTAATATTCTATTGACCCTGGAGGGATGAACAGCAAGGTTCAACTTAGAGACGGGATTTGAACTCAAAACATAACATAAAGAGCTGGAAGAAATGCTGTTGAGATTTTGTGTGATCGTTAACAATTCAACCAGCTTGTTGCCCTTAACCCATTAAGCCCCACATACTTAAATTTCAGGATATTACTTTTAAATTTTTACAAATGATTGAAAATAGGTTAAAATGAAAAAAAAAGTAATTATTAAAACTCCTTTACTTCAAGTAGAAATGGAAATACTTGGTGTCCTATAAATAGGACACTGAGACAATGTGATACAGCTTATTTAATGTTTTCATTTCGTGTCCTATTTATAGGGCAGTGGGACTTAATGGGTTAAACATCGAATGGCTATGGGGGTCCACCGGAATAAAATAGTAATCAAAATAGATAAAAATAAATGGTTGAAAACCCCTGCTTTAGATGTACCCATTGATATGTATTGCAAGAAGCAGTTAGGTTCGTTTCTCTGACATTTTACACAGTTCAACCAACACAAGTTAATGAGTGAAACACAAAATAAGAATTTTGAAAGAAGTTTCTAGAAAACTAGGGTAATTCACTATAAACCCCATGTAAAAAAAAGTCCCGGATTATTCTGTCGTCCCCAAGGCATGGGAAATACCATCTTCCAGTTTTGTTCTTCCTACTTAAATAAGCGTTTTTCTTCTCTTTTATTTAAGACCAAATTGAAATATTTTTGATGAAGGCCAGCCACGAATACACAGTTGGTACTTACTGTATCAACCCTCCAATTTTTCAAACACCACTTTCAGAAGTACGAAATCAAAGTCTGACCACATCTTGATGCAAACATCATTGTGAAAGCAAAAAATGCAATTACATTTCCTTGGATGTCACTAAATTCCACCTGTCTACCAAAACTCTTTGACAGCCACCACTTTGCTATGATTTATATTTCCAGTAATAAGAATAATGTCAGGGGGAGAAGAAGAAGGAAAAAAACAAGAAACAATGATATAAATCATAGAAGAAGTAGATGATGATGATGATGATGATTATGCAGAAGATGAAGAGGGTGAAGAAATG
>NC_068998.1:5781117-5782706 GCF_001194135.2 Octopus bimaculoides | reverse complement strand
TATATGTATGTCTGTGTGTGTGCGTGTATATATATATATACCATGTGTATTTATAAACCATGGTTTTTTTACTTCTTTCCTCATTCGGTTTCACTAATTTCTTATATTTTTTTCCCTGGTGACAAAAAAAATAAACCATCATCATTATTATTATTATTATTAAAGTGGTGAACTGGTAGAATAGTTAGCACGCCGGGCAAAATGCTGCGAAGCATTTCGTCCGTCGATACGTTCCGAGTTCGAATTCCACCGAGGTCAACTTTGCCTTTCATCCCTTCAGAAGCAAAGAAATGAGTACCAGTTACACACACAGGAGTGGGGGGGGGAGGTCGATGCGATCAACTACCCCCACTTTCCCCAAATCTCAGGCCTTGTGCCTATAGCAGAAAACATTACCATCATCATCATCATCATTATTATTATTATTATTATTATTATTATTATTAAGGTGGCAGATTGGCAAAACCATTACAGCATTGGACTGGAGCACGTACCTGGCAATAATTTACTTAAGGCACATCTACATTACGAGTTCAAACCCAATGAGGTCAACACTGCCTTTTTCATACCTCTAGGGGTCAATAAAATAAACCACAAATCCTGGCCTTGCTTTATGTCAGATACTATTATTATTATTATTGTTGTTGTTATAGTTCTGGTTCTTTACATTTCAAGTTTAAATACTGCTGAAATAAACTATGCCTTGCTTCGTTCCAGGGTAAAGAAACAATCATGTACTAGAGACGAGTGGTATCACCTACTACCCAGCCCACCCTAAAGGTAATAATATCTAAGCGATTATTATTATTATTATTATTATTATTACCCTCTGTTCTCTGCCTTTCTGTCATCTCTTAACAAAAATATGAAGAAAACAAGTAAAAAAAAAAACAATAAAATTTGCAACAAAAACTATCTCTAGCGCCAGCCACTTTTTTTTTTTTTTTGTGTTTTTGTAGCTCATTTCTTTCCTACCTACCAAAATAGTTCCGATACAGCTCCGGTCTACACGACTACCTCAGTTTAAACATTTTTTTTGCGTTAGAATCCAAACTTTTCATCACTCCATCATCATCATCATCATCATCATCATCATCATTTAACGATGCTAATGAGTATTAATTAAATGCTCTGGTTTAAATCCAAAGTTTTCTATTATAATATTTATTATGCAAGAAACCTGGGTTTCTACCCCCCACCCCCAATCTATATTCTAAACACTGACAACTTAATTATATCAACTAATTAAAACTAATTTATATCAACTAATTAAAAACTTTAGATAGTATTATTATTTCCTTTACTAAGACTCTCTAAAATTCTTAATTATATTTTCACAGATAAATGGGAATTATGGGGTAAATGAGGTTATTTTTTTTCTAAAGGAGGGGTGGTCACAAAAGGCTCTGATTTTCGTTTTATCGTTTATCGTTTTGTGTTTGAAAGCAAAAGCGAACTCACAAGAACACCAGACCAGGTCGATGATGTTGTTCCTCGCAGAACTCTGCTAGTCAGACTGACTGCCAATTCAAAGAAGCCGACAGTAGTTTCAAACCTCATTGTGGGCGGCTCGTATTGTCAAATGTTTT
>NC_068998.1:5779796-5780194 GCF_001194135.2 Octopus bimaculoides | reverse complement strand
TTATTATTATTTTTGTATTGGATTTATTTCTTTTTCATTTTTGGCAAAACCAAAGATAAGAAAGAAAGAAAGCATTATGAAAAGAAAGAGAAAGAGAGCGGTGCCAATGAGGAGTAACAAAAACCCAAAGAAAAAAAAGAAAGAAAAGCAGGAAACAAAACAAAACAAAAAGAGGTAAGAGATAAGGGGAAAGAACAGACTGACAGCGAAAGAAGGATTGGAATCAAAGAACATGAAATAATGGTATTATCACGCCAAACATTGGTGATAATAATGATATTTTCATTATTGTATCATCGACATAACGCCCAGAAAGCGCTGTGGGGAGGAAGGAAGAATATCAAGGAGATATATTTATATATATGTGTGTGTATATATATATATATATATATATACAC
>NC_068998.1:5777789-5779747 GCF_001194135.2 Octopus bimaculoides | reverse complement strand
TTTGTATGTGTATGTGTATATATATATATATATATATATACATGTATATATATATTACATACATAGATATATGTATGTGCGTGTTAGTATATATTTATATTTATATATATATATATATATATATATAGATAGATAGATAGATAGATAGTTATGTATGTGTGTGTGTATGTATATATATAGTCTTTTACTTGTTTCAGTCATTTGACTGTGGCCATGTTGGAGCACCGTGTTTAGTCGAGCAAATCGACCCCAGGACTTATTCTTTATAAGCCTAGCACTTATTCTATCAGTCTCTTTTGCCGAACTGCTAAGTTACAGGGGACGTAAACACACCAGCATCAGTTGTCAAGTGATGTTGCTTGGGACAAACACACACACACACACACACAGAGTTTGTTATTCTCTATTTCATCTCATGTTATGCACTCTCAACAACTACAAATATATACACAGGGAGGTGAAAACGTTTATGTATTTACATAATATTTCTATTTTATTAACTGTAATTTTTTATTTTATTAATTGTAATTTTACTGAAATATTCGAGGTCGTTGCCAGTGCTGCTGGGCGAGATCGTTGCCAGTGCCGCTGGGTGAGGTCGTTGCCAGCGCCGCTGGGTGAGGTTGTTGCCAGTGCCGCTGGACTGGCTCCCGTGCAAGTGGCACGTAAAAAACACCTTTTTGAGCGTGGCTGTTGCCAGTCCGATGTGACTGGCCCTCGTGCCGGTGGCACGTAAAAGCACCCACTACACTCTTGGAGTGATTGGCGTTAGGAAGAGCATCCAGCTGTAGAAACTCTGCCAAATCAGATTGGAGCCTGGTGCAGCCTTCTGGTTTGCCAGTCCTCAGTCAAATCGTCTAACCCATGCTAGCATGGAAAGCGGACGTTAAATGATAATGATGATTGTCTTTATATATATATAATGTTCATACTGTCCTTGCAGAACACACACACACACACACACATACAGACACACACGTCTATGTGTGTGCGTATGTTTTGAATATTAATGCAAGTATGTATTTATATGTGTGTGCGCGCATGTGGTTCCTTGTCAGATTTAACAATGTGCATTCATTTGTTCTATTAGCAGAGTTACCTGTCTCTGAATTAACATATAAATACCTGAGGATTCCACAGATACATGTACTCTTACTGGAATTCTCAGACAGAATCAGTTTGACATTGTAGGACAAGGCAGCAGTACCTTTTGACTTCAGGGTAGAATGTTTCTAACAACAGGCTTTGTCTGTATAGTTTTCATCCACCCAGTTTTATCAAAAAGATGTCAGTTGATGTGGGGCTTCACAATCAACTTTCTGTCCAGTTGCTTTGCAGCAGGACTGAACTTATTAGCCTGTCAGTCTGTCTGTCTGTGTGCCTCTTCTGTATTTAATCATCTAAATTCTTCCTCTGAAGAAGGAGTTGGTTTCTAACAAAGATACAAAGCACCTTCTTTGGAATGTAGACAACGAAAACAATGTCATATTCTAAACCTTAGAAAAGTCTTGCACAGTCTTACTGCTCTGCTTACAGATTGTCACAGCTCTGCAAAACATAATGGAATTTTAAAAGAAAACCTGTTTGGATATTAATGTCCTTCTCTATGGAAGTGAGAAGCAATCTTTTGGCTTGAAAACCAAGAGACACAATTCTATCAAATATATTTTAAAGCTGCATTTAAAATGTTTCTGTGTGGGTGTGTGTGTATGCACATAAGCATGCTTACATGCATGTGTGTGTGTGTGTGTGTATATATATATATATATATATATATATTGTGGTACTCCATAGGTTATGATGAGGAGGGTTCCAGTTGATCCGACCAACAGAACAGCCTGCTCGTGAAATTAACGTGCAAGTGGCTGAGCACTCCACAGACACGTGTACCCTTAACGTAGTTCTCGGGGATATTCAGCGTGACACAGTGTGACAAGGCTGGCCCTTTGAAATACAGG
>NC_068998.1:5775761-5777435 GCF_001194135.2 Octopus bimaculoides | reverse complement strand
TATATATACATACGTATGTATCATTGTTATTTGACATCCATCTTCCATGCTGGCATGGGTTGGACAGTTCCAGAGGATCAGATAAGCCTAAGGACTGTGCTGAGCACCAATGTTTGTCTTGGCATGGTTTCTATGGCTGAATGTCAACCACTTTACAGAGTGTACTGGGTGCTTTTTTTTTTTTTTTCTTCTTATGACACTGGTACTAGTGAGGTCGCTAAGCAACTAGCAAGACAAAGAAGAGCCTCTCCTCTCCACCACCACCACCACATACACACGCACCATCAACTGTATGGGGTAGAGCAGTGCTCCGCAAGCTTTTCTTCACTTCCGGTACACTCATATTCTTTTCAAAATTTGGTGACACACCCGAACTAAAAATACAGCTAAAAGCACACACACACACACACACACACACACATACACATAATGGGCTTCTTTCAGTTTCTGTCTACCGAATCCACTTAGAAGGCTTGGGTAAGCCTGAAACTATACCAGTAGACACTTAGGCAATGTGCCACACATTGAGACTGAACCTGGAATCATGTAGTTGGAAAGCAAGCTTCTTACCACACAACCATGCCTGCGTATGTATGTATGTATGTATGTATGCATGTGTGTGTATTGCTATAACATACACACCATTTTAAAATGCATAAACGCATTGTCAGATAAAAAAAAATTAAAGGCAGGATGGTCACATTTGGGACACACTTTGATCATAGATTTGTTTAACCAGGGTTTATTCGGAGCTAAGTAAGTACCAATGACAAGAAATTGAATGATTGCATTTAATGTGAACACAGAATAGAAGAAGTGATGCAGCAGTAGTTCTTCGGAATGGGGAATGAAGTCAGCATAAATTGTAGACATTAAAGAGATCTTCTTTCAACCTGGTTCCTGTTTGCGTTCGCCATTTGAGTGATGTCCTCCTTGTATATTATTTTGGGGGGAGAGAGGGGAGAGAGAGAGACAGACAGACAGACAGAGACGCAGAGAGAGAGAGAGGGAGAGAGAGAGAGAGAGAGAGAGAGATAGAGGTGGAAGAGGTGAGGAAGTAAGAGAAAGCAAGAAAGGAAATAAAGAAAGGAAACGTGAGAGAAAGAAAGAGGGTAAAGGAAAGGAATGAAGGAAGAATGAAAGAGGAAGAAAGACAAGGTGAGAAAGGAAGAAGAGAAAGAAATTAAAGGAAGGAAGGAAGAAAATAAGGCGAGAAAATAGAGGAAGAAAGAGAGAAAGGAAAGAAATGAAGATGGAAAGACAGTAAGAAAGGCGAAGAATGAATGAATGAATGAATGAATGAATGAGACTCATGAGGTAGAAAGCAGATCAATTACTGTGACGGAGGTGGCAAGGGTGGAGGGTGGTGGTGGTAATAATGGTTGAGGAAGAGAGCGAGGGGCTGAGAGAGGGAGAGAGAGAGAGAGAGAGAGAGAGATAGACAGATAGACAGATAGACATATGCACAGAGAATGAGAGATGGAGGGGGAAAGAGAGAGAGAGAGAGAGAGGCTAAATAAATAAACGTTAGATCAGTTAGTAACGTATGCTTGGGGGGGGGGTCTGAGCTGTTGTCTGTGTAGGTACAAGTGCACTAAGTTGTGCCCAGGCTTATGTGTGTGCGTGTGTTCGAGTCCAGGTTGTATTTGTGTGTTCGAACCTGCATCCAGGCTC
>NC_068998.1:5774759-5775276 GCF_001194135.2 Octopus bimaculoides | reverse complement strand
ATATATATATATATATATATATATATATATATATATACTCATACATATATATATACTCATACATATATATATTTTTGCATATAGCAAGTATACAGCCAGGTAGGCAGAAAGTCGGACAGGTAGATAGACAAAACAGGTGAGAGAAAGAAGATAATAATAGATAATAAATGGCATACGGGTAGGTACGCCGTTGATGCTGTTGTTGTTTAACCCCTGGTCAGACCTGAACAAGTAACCCAATAATCAGTTTGAGGGATCTGACTGCTATTTCTAGCAGATCATGCTCGCCTTACTCCCTCCTCCGTGGTGACTTCCTTTTCTGCAAAGAAATTACCTGTTCCTCTTTACATAACCAATCAACCACCATCACCACCACCACCACCATTGCAATGCTATCTCTCTCTCTCTTTCTCACCCCACCTCTGTTACAATATATATATGTAACAACAAAAAGAATCTCTCTTTCACACACATTTCTACACGCAGCCAGTTTCTGCTCTTGAACAAAAAAAAAAAA
>NC_068998.1:5767182-5774749 GCF_001194135.2 Octopus bimaculoides | reverse complement strand
CAATCAACCACCATCACCACCACCAACTCAATATAATTAGTTTTTCCTTTTATTTTTTTCACTTGGAACCTCCTTCCTTCCCTTCTCTCCCCATCCTATCTCTGCCTTCTAACTCAATCAATCTCCCCCTCCCCCTCCATCCGTTCATCCACCCATTCATCTACCCACTTTTCTACCTGTCTTGTTATTTGCTTCACAC
This sequence comes from Octopus bimaculoides, assembly GCF_001194135.2. Classification (NCBI taxonomy): domain Eukaryota; kingdom Metazoa; phylum Mollusca; class Cephalopoda; order Octopoda; family Octopodidae; genus Octopus; species Octopus bimaculoides. The sequence continues at coordinate 5,774,550 of NC_068998.1, read as the reverse complement.
ACACACACACACACACACACACACGCACTCACTCACTCACATTCAAGTACACATGCTTTTTATGCAAAGGGATTTGACCTTACTGCGCATGTAAATCATTTCAGTGTGTTTCTTGCATGTTGTCCTAGGTCAGATTTTACAAACAAGAGCAGGTGTACTCTACACATAAAATGACATACGTGCACGCATGCATGTGAGTGTGTGTGTGTGTGGGGGGGATATTACCCGAGTATACAATAGGAGTGAGTCAAGGACCTAAGGTTTCCTGTCAGAAACACATTTTCAAACTTTGAAAGGTGTTTTGCTCAGTAATTTTGTTTCTGCTGGAAAACTATGAACAGACACAAAAATTAATGATAATAATACCATTTTTTCTTTCTAGTTTTGTAATTTTAACACAAGGTTAGCAATTTTGAGGGGAGGGGCAAGATGATTATATCTGCTCCAGTATTTGACTTGTACTCTATCATATTGACCCGTAAAGGATGGAAGACAAAGGATTTGAACTTGGAACATAAAGAACCAAAAGAAAAGTCACTAGGCATATTATCTGACATGCTAAACGATTCGGCCAGCCCATTGCCCACTTGTCAGTTGTTTGACCTTAATCACTTGGGCATGTCCCTTGGTGGCTGGCTGGCAATATGTGGATCTCTGATCATGAGTAGAAGTAGCGGGGGGGGGGCATAATATTGATGGACTCTCCCGTCAAAGACAACTTATGAGCTTTCAGCTTTTTGCTGAATGACTCACTCAAATGATTTGTTCATAGTGATCAAAATGTTCATGTCACCCATTAGCTCACCTTCTACATCAAATCGGCATTACCTGAACAGGTGCATGGTGTGCCATGCATCAGGTGTCAAAGTGATTGTAGAGCAACGTGAGATGAAGTGCTTTGCTCAAGAACACCATGCACCACCCGGTCTATGAATTGAAAGCACGATCTTGCAGTTGTGAGTGCCACACTCTAACCTCTAGGCCATGCACTCTATAATAATAATGATAATAATAATAACAGATAGAAAAATAAAGGCCAATAGGCCAGATATAGTTGTCAGAGATCACACTTGCCCAGGGTGCCACACAGTGTGACTCAACCCAGAACCATGTGGTTGCGAAGCAAGCTTCTTACCACACAACCACTGTGAGTTGCAGAAAAGATCAATTCCATCTTTCGGTAGATATCTAGCATCATCATTTGAATAAAGATGAGTATGAATTTCACACTCACCATTTGTAACGATAATTATAAAAGGTAAGCTAACTTGGATCCAAAAGGTAAAAAAAAAAAAAACCCCAACAAAAACAAAAACTAAATCAGAAAAAATACTGAATGAAGAACTCAAAGTTAAGAAGGCGAAACAAAACATGAAAAACAGACATTAAGAACAACAAATGGTAGAATATGATGTAGAATGGGTATTGACTTTTTTTGTGAAGTAGAATAGGAATGTGGTATTGTGATTGACACAAGGAAGAAGTAACAGGAAGAATTTTGGTAGAATTTATTACAGACTGTAAATAGATTTACTTTTTGTGTTTTGTGTGCGAGTGTTGGCACCAAAAATATTCTATGAACGGAGCAGGAGGTTAAAAAAACAAACAAACAAGAACGCATCTTTGGCTGTGCGAGTGAATATGTATGTATGAGAGAGAGAGAAGGGCGTATGTGTGTGTGTGTGTGTGTGTGTGTATGAGAGAGAGAGGAGTGTGTGCGGATGTATTTGTAGAATGTGTGTTCATCTGTGGACGTGGATGTGTATATGGGACTGTGTGTGTGCATATATGAATGCAGGTCTATGAGTGTAGGTCCATGTGTAATATGTGTTTTGGCGGTGTGTGTATGTGTGTGCACACCAATGTGCAAGTGTGTGTTTACGTGGATACCTGTGAGTAGATGTGTGTCTATGTGTGCATGCCTGTGTGTGTGAATTTATAATGTGTGTGAGTCTGTGAATATGTGTATGCGTGAGTTCATGTGTGTGTATTCACAGTAATTGTGTACGAGTGGCTTATATGTGTGTGTTTGTATGGTAAGTATACGTTCATGGTTTTCCATAATTATATATACATGTGTGTGTGCGTACGTATGTGTGTGTGCATGTATGTATGGTAACGTGTGTTTATGCGCAGGACTGTTTTTCTAATTATATACAAGTGTGTTTTTACAATTACCTGTGTATATTAATGTGTGTGTGTGTGCATGTAAGTGTGTGTGTGCGTGTGTGTGCTTTTATGAGCTTTTGGTTTTCTTACTGTAATAACATGTGTGCCTGTGTTTATAAATATGTATATATATGCTTGTGTGTGTGTATGTGTGTGTGTGTGCTTATATACCTGTGTGTGTGTGTTTTTAAAGACTTGATTTTTTCTGTAATTACATGCATGTGTGTGTGTGCACGGAAGGGAGAAGGCATTCATATCGAAGTGATAGAGTGTGAGTGTGTACATGTAGAAAAATGTATATGTGTGCATGTGGAAGTAAGATAATGTGCAGGTGTGTGTGTGTGTGTGTGTGTGTGTGTGAAAATAACAGAATGCATGAATGTGTGTGTGTGTGTGCGTGGAAGCATAACATTGTATAGATGTGTGTGTGTGTGTGTGTGTGTGTGTGTGTGTGTGTGCATAAGAGAATTTACATGACCGCAAGCACATGTGTGTTGTGTGAGTATGAGCATGTATAATAATAATGATGACGATGATAATGATGATGGTGGTGATGATGCTGTGATGATAAAAATAATCTAAATATAACGCAACAAAACTAAAAATGAAAGAAAAAAACCACGCAAATATACTTAAAAACAAAGATATATATAAACATTTACATATACATACATACATATACGTACACACCTGTATACATATACATACATATATACACACACACACACACACCTGTATACATATATATACATACACACCTGTATATATATATACATACATACATACATATATATACATACACATCTGTATACATATACATACATATATATACACACACACACCTGTACATTATAAACACATGTTCCTATACATATATATACACATATATATATATATATCATCATCATCAACATATTTAACATCCACTCTCTCTCTCTCTCTCTACACACATACACATGTACGTAGGTAAAAATATTTAGATGAAAAGAACATAAAATAAAACAAAATAGAATAAAAAAAACCCAGCAAAGCAATACTAATGAGAGAAACTAGTAACCGACTAGCCTACAGGTGAGACAGACTGAATACTGGGGAATCCAAGCAGAAACCCTTCAAAATGATCAGCCCCCAATTTGAGTGAAAGAACTTTATTAGATCTTAGACCAGTTATAACATATAATAGGCTTACTCAAAGTACAAGCGTATGCATATGTTTTATGAGATATGTAGACCACAATCACTTGATCACATATAAAGAGGAGTCAGAGTGAGAGTCAGAATGAGAGTCGGAGATGCCAATGGTACAGGAGTCAGAGTTGAAGTTTCTAGTTTCGACTCCACAGCCCCTGGCAGGAACTCACATTCCCAAACCAGCGAACCAACCAAGCCTCTGAATAGCTGGATTACAGCAGCACAAATCCATATACATACATACATACAGAGAGAGAGAGAGAGAGAGAAAGAGAGAGAGAGAGAAAGAGAGAGAGAGAGAGAGAGAGATGGTACAAGCGCCTCTTCTTATTCCTTCCTACATAATAGGATTAAAGAGTTAACACTGGCTTATCTGCCCTGACTGACAGCCATGCTAATGATAGCAACACTTCAGAATTGTCGACAGACAGATTTGCATTTATTTCCAATGCAATCCATTTCCTACGGCCTTTTATTTATATTTTTAATTGTAATTATCTGCAATGGAATGGTAGAAGCAAGACATGTAGGCAAATGTGGTGTGAGAACATGGATTTCGATTCTCCATAAGAAGTGATGCTGGTGGTGATGGTGATGATGATGGTGTATGGTTATATGTAATGTTGATATGGCTTTGGTACTTGCATGTGTGTGTGAAGATGTGTGTCTTTTCATATTTTAACACTATTACATAACTGTAGACACACACACACACACACACATACATATATATATATATATATATATATATACACCACACATCATCTTCATCATTATAATTTAACATACGTTTTCTATGCTGGCATGGGCTGGACGGTTTGATAGGGGCTAGCTAGTTGAAGCGCTGCCCAGGCCCCCTGACTGTCTCGGCATGGTTACCACTGCCCTTCCTATGTCTATTTTTTATATCAAGCTTTACAATGGTGTCATCCAGTCAATTGTTCATTAACTAATACATCAATTAAGCCATCACATCATCTTTATAACCAGAGAATGTTTAGAAGCCATTTGGAATGGAGTAACTCCACTCAAGAACAGAAATAACAACAGTTACATACCTTATGGCACACCACAGGTTAGAGGTAAATTGTCTTTTTTAACTCCTTAGAAATACTTTCAAGTCAGCTGACCCTAGAAAAATAAAGAAAAGAACAATATTGGAACCAGTTTCTTTTATCAACACAATGCTATAAATTTGAAATGGGCAAGATGAGTATAGCCAATCGAATAACCCTGCCTCCCCTAGTCTATTACTGGTACTTATTATTGTCCTCAGAGGGTTGAAAGCCAAAGTGGACAACAACAGCTAGAGTTTAGCTTCAGAACATACAGAAAGATGAAATTAAATACTGTAAGGTATCTAGTCTGGTGCACTACCACGTCCAGCATCCTGCTGCTTTTAGGAACAAACTAGATAATTAAGGTAATTAATATATGTAACATAATCTGCCACAAAACAGCAGCAGTGGTTGGATTATTTATCTAAAGGCCTCATAAATTCAAACTGTATTTGTTTCTAATAAATTCTATAAATGGTTTGTTTGCTCTACATGTAAAGATTGGTGGCATTTGATTTTGACTTCAGCATCGAGAACACCAGTATGCTGCAGAGAACATGTTGCTTCCATCAATTAATACGTAAAATAAAATCCAAAGTTTCCCACGCAGTTACCATAAAATACGAGATTCTAAATATAGACCTTAAATCAAGTCTTCATAAACAACAACAACAACAACAATAACACAAGGCCAGTAATTTCCGGGGTGGGGATAAGTCTATAACACCAGCCCCAGTGTTCAACAGCGTTTCATCAGTATGGCCGCAGCTCAGTGCTGAAACTACAAAAAAAAAAAAAAAACCCACATCATCAAAATTTCGAAACTACAAAATAATGCATGATTAATTCAAACCAATATTAATAAATAAGCATTACATTATTATTATTATTCATGTCACTGCTTGGAATCAAACTCAGAATCTTGGGGTTAGTAGGCCGCACTCTTAACCACTACGCCATATGTCCGTGGGTAATTATGGAGTAAATTTTAGGGCTTATAAATCTAATATTCTCCTATCCTTCCTTAATACCGGTTCCCATATGCTATTCATATCTGCATTAGGTCTCCTTAGGAGGTTGTTGTGTCCTAGCATATGTGCTGCTTCTTTTAGTTTTCATATTTTCCAGTGGTGTTCTCTGTCTATTATTTTAACTTCGTCCCACAGAGGGAGGTGGTCTCCATTTTGCCATACATGGTCAGCTATACCCGATTTATCAATACTTCCTTAACTGCCCACAGCATATGGCATAGTGGTCAAGAGCGCGGGCTACTAACCCTAAGATTCCGAGTTTGATTCTAAGCATTACATGTAACAGAATAATCTGAATGCCAAAGGGTTAAGGATTGTCACACCTACGCACTTTTCACATAAGAGGGATTGATTCGTTCAAAATGTTGTTGTTCTTGTTACACGCCTGTGACCTTGTGGTTATCAAGAAACTAAAATTAAGTTTTTCTTTTGTTGTGCTGTTACTGTCATCATCATCATCATCATCATCATCATCATCATCATCAGTGTTGTTTCACAGACTGCAAGCACCCCTCTTAACACATTTAGTATAAGCTGGAGTACCTAACGCACAAATCAATACATCATAGCATTTGATACCCTTAAATATGCATAAGCATTTTCAAGTCTATAACTGTAACATTTGACACATTTCGATACATGTAAGTGCTGGAAATCAATACAGGAAAGAGAAACAAAACAAAAAAAAAACAAAAGAAAAAAACACACTTGACACCCTCCGAATGTTCTGGTGACATAGATTAACAACTAATGGATTAAGAATATGCTTTAAAACAGCTGACAAAAATAACAAAAAACAAATAAAAATTTGAAAATACAAAACATCCAGTAAAAAAATAAATAAAGTTGATAAAAGAATACCCAAGGAAGGGTGAATGTTAAATCGATCAAATGTATTTGATTTAAGACTACGTCTAGAGTTGTGGAGGTGCAATGGCCCAATGGTTAGGGCAGCGGACTCGCGGTCATGGGATTGCAGTTTCGATTCCCAAACCAGGCCTTATGAGTGTTTATTGAACGAAAACACCTAAAGCTCCACAAGGCTCCAGCAGGGGTGGTAGCGAACCTGCTGTACTCTTTCACCACAACTTTCTCTCACACTTTCTTCCTGTTTCTGTTCGGTTATACCTATATTTCAAAGGGGGCCAGCCTTGTTACACTCTGTGTCACGCTGAATCTCCCCGAGAACTACGTTAAGGGGTGTGTGTGTGTGTGTGTGTGTGTGTGTGTGTGTGTGTGTGTGTGTGTGCGTGTCTGTGTGTTTGCTCTTCACCACTGCTTGACAGCTGGTGTTGGCACATTTACATCCCTGTAACTTAGCTGCTTGGCAAAAGAGACCAACAGAGTAAATAGCAAGGTAAAAAACAAAACAAAACAAGTACTGGAGTCAATTTGCTCAAACAAAAATTCATGAAGGTGGTGTTCCAGCATGGGCACAGTCGAATGACTGAAACAAGTAAAATACAGAAGCTGTTCATATCCTTATTGCTCATACTTTTGCTCTGTGGTTCACCACTAGTAATACTCAGTGAGTGTGTGTGTGTGTGTGTGTGTGTGTGTGCGTACAAAGGCTTGTGAAACAGTGGGCCCTTTGTCTCCAATCATTCAATATACTTACTGTTTAGAGGTGTGGAGGAGAGAATGACAGATTGATGGTATAATATTAATAATCCTGTCTTGCAGTATATGTTATACACATGAAATGGTGGTGTTTTGGCCAGTCTCTCATATTTCAATGTTTAGGACAACTTAATATCAAAATGCTCACAAATACAACATTGTGTTTGACACACAAACACACATACATGTATACTCATGTATGCATATACACAGATGTGTGTATATATAAATATATATGTATATATATATGTGTGTATATATATATATATATATATATATATATATATATATATATATAT
>NC_068998.1:5760355-5762665 GCF_001194135.2 Octopus bimaculoides | reverse complement strand
TTTTTTCTTGTTTCTTTTCCAGTTATTGTGAATCTGGGTCAACATTATTTAAGACTTTTAAACCACGTGACATGTAAAAAGCACCATTCAAGCGTGGTCGATGCCAGTGCCACCTGTCTAGCTCCAATACCAGTGGTACATAAAAGGCACCATTCAAGCATGGTCGATGCCAGTGCTGCCTGACTGGCCCCAGTGCCTGTGACATGTAAAAAGCACCCACTACACTCTCTGAGTGGTTGGCGTTAGGAAGGGCATCCAGCTGTAGCAACCTTGCCAGATCAGACTGGAGCCTGGTGCAGCCTCCTGGCTTCCCAGACCCCGGTTGAACCATCCAACCCATGCCAGCATGGAAAACAGACGTTAAACGCTGATGATGATTATATATATATATATATATATATATTGAGCAGATTGGAGCCTGGGGCAGCCTTCTGGCTTGCCAGCCCTCGGTCAAACTGTCCAACCCGTGCCAGCATGGAAAATGGACGTTAAATGATGATGATGATGATGATGCATTGCTTACAGCAGTTTCCACAGACATTAATTAATCACATACGTGCACACACGTTTCCACCGATCATTTGGGTTCTGACCTGGAATGGATTACTTGGCACATGCAATGCATATTGCTATAAATGTAAATTCATAGGACATTCATATGAGATTAAGAGAGAAAGAAGATGACACAGAACAGCAGAGAGAGAGAGAGAGAGAGAGAGAGAGAGAGAGAGAGAGAGAGATTAAGAGAAGAAATAGAGTAAGCTAGAAAGAAGAGAGAGAGAGAGAGAGAAATTGACAGACAGAGAGAGAAGGAAAGAGAATGTAGTACATATTGCTTCACGAGAGATCATGCAATCATTAATCAATAATTAAATGAAGACAAAATCTCGTTGAGTGTAAAGAGACTATTAGCAAGTCAATAATCTACTTTGATCTGGATTACCATTTGACTGTCAACTAATTCTGTTAAAAGTATTGGATTTTCAGAGGTTTAAGCATCTGCTAGCTGCTGGCCTCTTTCATACAAGTGGCTTTTTCAATCACCCTGTTGATCATTGTATATATGTGGATGTGTGGTTAAGAAGTTTACTTCCCAACCACATGGTTCTGGGTTCGGTCCCAACCACATGGTTCTGGGTTCGGTCCCGACCACATGGTTCTGGGTTCGGTCCCACTGCATGGCACCTTGGGCAAGTGTCTTCTACTATAGCCTCAAGCCAACTAAAGCCTTATGAGTGGATTTGGTTGACAGAAACTGAAAGAAGCACAAGCCAAAATGAAAAAGCGTTATTATTATTGTTGTTATTATTGTCATCATCATAATTATTAATATTATCATTATTATTAATTCATTATCATCATTAAGAATCCTTAGCGTACTGGACAAAATGCTTAACGATATTTCTTTCGTCCGTTACTACAAACTGAGTTCAAATTCCACTGAGGTTGGCTTTGCCTTTCATCCTTTCAGGGTCAATAAAACAAGTACCAGTGAAACACTGGGGTCGATGTAATCGACCAGTCCCCTTCCCCCAAATTTCAGGCCTTGTACCTATAGTAGAAAGGATTGAGAGGGCACTTGCTCCAAGGGTTTCAGGGAAATCTTAGACAGTGGGGTTCCTCGATTATCCCTAGAGACCTTCCTGTATCAGGAGGGCCACATCTCTATCATCCGCCCCTACCACTTTCATTTTTTTCAACTTTTATATGCTATGCTTTTGTCCCTTCTTTTTCAGTGAATGCCCTGTATACTTTTTTTTTCTTTCTTATTTCATTATTATATGTAAACCCCCACACTTTATGTCTGTCTCTGTATTGTGACCCCTAATCTTTCACCCTTGCGACACAAAGCCCGATATTTTGGGGGAGGACAGCCAGTCAATGAGATCGACTCCAGAACACAACTGGTACTTAATTTATTGAATCACCACCAAAAGGATGAAAAGCAAAGTCGACCTCGGTGGAATTTGAACTCAGAACATAAAGACAAACAAAATGTTTTTCTGTGCTGTAACTTGTCCTTTGATACTGTCCTCAGTGTATTGGGCCCTAGTGGCCAATAAAAGAAATCCTTATTGTTTTTATTATTTGTTAAAATTGGCAGGAATGGTAGCACGAAAGACCAAATACCTCATGTGGTATTCTGTTGAATTCTTACGTTTTCTATGGGCAAATTTTGCCAGGATTCACCTTGTGTCCATTCTTCTTCCTGCTGGCTCTCCCCACCAATAAATAAATAAAATATCGGTCAACGACTGGAATTTCATTTAATTGACTATCCATTTTGGTAAACAATTCTAGCTTTGTGCC
>NC_068998.1:5757502-5760282 GCF_001194135.2 Octopus bimaculoides | reverse complement strand
AGAAACCACTTCTTTTTTTTTTTAGAAATATGCATCTGAGTTTTGTTTTATTTCCCTTTTTTCTAACCAAATTATACTCTAAAATTACAACCACGTAGAAAGCTTTTAATTCTGGTAAACCAGAAAAACTACCAATTTTCTTTTTTTTTTCCTTTCTTCTTTTTAATCTTCAAATTAGAACAAAAATCAATAAAGCTTATTCAGATTGCTTTTGTGGAATGAAATTCCTCAGTGATAATATCTACAGACTTGCGGCAAAGATGATGTACTCTACAAAATATAAAACCATTATTATAATAATAATAATAATAATAATAATAATAATAATAATAACAACAACAATAATGAAGACCATTAATGTAGTCATCAGCATCATCATAATTATTAACATCACTCATAATATTGGGTATTATTATCATAAGTAACATCACCATAGAGACGATTACTATTATCATCATCATCATCGTCATAATGATCGTTATTATAGTAATAGTCTTCCATGAACATCATCAACATCATAATCATGATCAACTTCATCGTGATGATTATCATTATCATCACCATCATCATCACTTTGTTATTCATCATCATCACCATCGCCATCATCGCCATGTTCACCACTATCATAATCATCGCTATCATAATTAGGCATCACTAGTGATGGCAACATTATGCCTCCATTCATCTTCCCACACGGCCTTACACTCAACATGGAGGCCTACATCAAGTGCCTGCAGGAGGTAGTGCTGCCCTGGGTCAAAGAGGATGGCTGCTGGAAGACCCTATGTCTGGCAACAGGACTCTGCACCCTGCCACACAAGTAGCATGCTATTCGCACCGTTGGTGACGTTCTGTACCCATATATGCGTGTGTGTATATACATATATATATATATATATATATATATATATATATATATATATAATAAATAATATATATACACATGTACATATGGGTGCAGGATGTTACCAATGGTGCAAATAACATGAAATACATAAAGAAATGAGTTGAATACGCAAAGAACGAGAGAAAAATGGCAAACAGGACAAGTAACACAGAGAACGACCCTTCATCAGTTGTCGGCTGTCTATCTACTCCTCATTTCGAGCATTCAGTGATAATATGGGTCTCCAAAGACAGTTGCTCCCGTAAATTCTAAAAAAACATGACAGTGGAGACACACAAGGAAACCAAATAAAAACAAACACGGAGGGTTATTAGATCAGAACAAGAGGAAAATAGCGAATGCTGGGAGAAAGATTTTTGTCTCCAACTCTCTCCCTCCATAAATCCTAAATTTTATTTTAGAATTTATAGGAGCAACTGTCTTTGAAGACCCATATTGTCGCTGAATGCTCGAAATAAGGAGTAGATAGACAACCGACAAGTGATGAAGGGTCCTTTCTCTGTGTTAACTCGTCCTGTTTTCCTTTTTTTTCTCGTTGTTTACGTATTTAACTCATTTGTCTATGTATTTCATTTTATTTGTACCATTGGTGACATCCTGTACCCATATATGCATTACCAGTACCACCTGACTGGCCCTCGTGCTGGTGGCATGTAAAAGCCCCCACTACACTCTCAGAATGGTTGGTGTTAGGAAGGGCATCCAGCTGTAGAAACTCTGCCAGATCAGATTGGAGCCTGGTGCAGCCATCCGGTTCGCCAGTCCTCAGTCAAATCATCCAACCCATGCCAGCATGGAAAATGGACGTTAAACGATGATGATGATATATATATTATATTATTTATCATATAATTGAACACGATGCATCCATTTCCAAGTAAGTTTATACATAAACATATATATATAAATGTATGTATGTGGATATATGCATGTATATACATATATATATATATATATATATATATATCATTTATACATTACAATGCTTCAAAGAAGTTACAATGCTTTTATGTATGAAACCTATATACATATATTCATGCGAACAGACACACACACCTTTCTGTACACACCTGTGAATCAGCGAAGCGAAGTTAAACTCCAAAGAATGACCTGATCCACACAGAAAGAAAAGACTAATTGGTGAGGAAATGTGGTGGGGAAAGAGAAGCAAGGGAAGGGAAGAGGGAATAAAAGGAGGAGGAGGAGGCAAAGGAGGAGGAGGAATACAAGCAGAGTAATTGCTACGGTGGAAATACGTAATTAACGAAGCATGATTAGTGTCTTGCATAACAACATGTCAGTGACTAATCCGCAGAGTTTAATTGGTTTGTCTTCTAAATGCGAGAATAAAGAGTACACTCTCGCATTTGGGATTTATTACAATTCATACAGGTAGGCAAACATCCACACACACACACGCACATATATATACACATGTTTACATAGTTATATACAGCATTCACATATATATATGTGTGTGTGTGTGTGTGTGTATGCATATTTGTGTGTGTATTATGTATGTATATCTCATTCCAGGGTGAAAAACTAGAGGTAGTCGATAGCTTCCGCTATCTGGGCGACCAAGTTAGTAGTGGGGGTGGGTGCGCTGAAAGTGTAGCTGCTAGAATAAGAATAGCCTGGGCAAAGTTTAGAGAGCTCTTACCCCTGCTGGCGACAAAGGGACTCTCACTCAGAGTAAAAGGCAGACTGTATGACGCATGCGTACGAACAACCATGCTACATGGCAGTGAAACATGGGCTGTAACTGCTGAGGACATACGTAAGCTCGCAAGGAATGAAGCCAGTATGCTCCGTTGGATGTGTAATGTCAATGTGAATACCCGTCAGAGTGTAAGTATCTTGAGAGAAAAGC
>NC_068998.1:5746452-5756260 GCF_001194135.2 Octopus bimaculoides | reverse complement strand
AGTTCATTTTTGCATTTTTTTTTTTGCTCTGGTTATTTTTGTGTTTTTGTTCACCTGGCTGCAACCTTCGCTGCTCTTTTCAATGTTTTACAAAGACTAATAATCATTGTTTTTGTTTATTTTTATCATTTATGTTTGTTTGTGTGGTGTGTTACTTTTGTTCGCTCAGTGTTTTTTTTTTCTTTTGTTTTTTCGATGTACTTTTCTTTTTTAAACGAGCAACTTCCGATTAAGAGTGATAAATTAGACGTAGTTTGGCAGCCACGTAGATGTTACATCACACCAGACAGACAACAGCATCATCATCATCATCGTAATCATTTGAACATCTACTTATCCATGCTTGGATGGTTCAGACAAAAGTGCATTGAGGCAGAGTTTTCTATGACCAGAGTCCTTCCTGGGACCAACTGCACCTCACCACCACCACCATCATTATCATCACACTTGATTCTAAGTTTACTGAACAACAAACATCTGACATGTGGAGAACTGGAAACAAACGACACCGTATGAATGGGCCTTTTGTTTACAATGACCATGCACCAGCCCCCGCCCCCTACAACCACCACCTCTAATAGTCTCAACCGTTACTACTACTACTACCACCCTCATCATCACTGTCACCACCACCCCCATCATCATCATCACTATCGACTACCCAACCTCAATCACCGCTACCATCATCATCATCATCATCATCACCATGAATGCAATTTACCATCACCACCACTATCCCCGCCGCCACCACCATTGTCACCAACGTCATCGACACCTCCACGCCCCACCCATCAGAGTACTTACCTTAATCTGAAATACCTGTGCTCTTAATGCATGCAGCTCAGTAACCATTGGAGACTGATCACCACGTGTGGGAGTATACATGCGCAAGCGCACAGGTATGTAGGTAAGTATTTAGGTATGTATACAAGTGTGTGTGTGTGTGTGTGTGTGTGTGTGTGTGTGTGTGTGTGTGTGTGTGTGTGTGTGTGTGTGTGTGTGTGTGTGTGTGTGTGTGTGTGTGTGTGTGTGGATTGATAAAAGCAAATCATTGTACGTGTGTGTGTGTGTGTGTGCTGTATGTAGAGGGGGAGGCTCTGTGCGAGTGTGGTAAAGGTGTACTTTTTGTTTGTGCGTGTGTTTGTTATATGTCTAGTATGTGTCTGTGTGTATGCTATGTTATTTATGCTAAACATTGCATGTTCTACTTTAGAAAAGTCTTGCATATTTTTACTCTTCCACTTACAGAATGTATTCACAAAATGCATGGCAGCAGCTGATCTCTTTCTTGACCGTGGCAAGATTTGAACTCTGAACATAAAGATCCATAGCTAAATACTGCAAGGCATTTTTGTATAGGGCTCTCATTTCCACCAGGTACTTTATTTTATTGACCCCCAAAAGGCAAAAATCAATCTAGATCAGATTTGAACTCAGAACATAAGACGTAATGAAATACTGCAAGGCATTTTTGCCTGAAGCTCTCCCGATTCTGTCAATCAAAGAATCTTACCGTTTCCTCCTCCTCCTCTTGCTGACCTTGTTGTAATCACCTTAACCTACTTAACACATAGTCACAGGATATAGGAATGGAATTTGGCCAAAAATAACTGTTGTTGCCGGAGAGTGAAACAAAAGCCAAGTAACAAAATTGGTTTGACAACAGATCTATCATCAACAGCCGACCTCCCATGTCACAAAACAACGTATTTACCATGGAATTACTTACTGGAATGAAAACTGATAACATTTTGGACTCTGCCCCTTCTTCTTCTTCTCCTCCTCCTCCAACTAATTAAAGCAACAGATCAGATCTGTTTCTATTGAAATGAATCAATAAAATACGACGTAATTAATTGTTTAGGGCAATATCAATGCCAACACTTGGTGTACATTGTTGTTGCTTAATCCAAGGTCAACATTGACAAAGCAGATCGATGATTAAAAGTGTTATAGTTATGAATGTCTTTTGTTTTCTTTTGTTTTTGACACTTGCATGTTAATTCCATGAGCAAACTGCTCTGTTGATTGTATTTACTGGATCACTTACTATTGTAACCAAAAGAGAGCCAGCCCCAAAATCATTTTAGGTGTTTATCAACCCCTTGGGTAGCTACATAGGCACCCACCCAGTGGTCAATATTGTCCACTTTGCTGTTGTCCCCTGTTCTATAGATGTATTTGAACTTCTGGAAATAGTAGTTAAATCTCTCTCAGAATCATTCATACCAACTTGAGAAAGGAAGGACACATTGCATACAGCAGTCCAAGATACAAAAGAAAATTCGGCCAGTTTGCCACCTTCATAATAATAATAATAATGATGATGATAATAATAATAATAATAATAATAATAATGGTGGTGGTGGTGGTGGTGATGATGATGATGATGATGATGATGATGGTTTCGAATTTTTACACAAGGCCAGAAATTCCGAGGAAATGGGGAAAGTTGATTACATTGACCCCAGTAGTTGACTGGTATTTATTTTATCAAACCTGAAAGGATGAAAGGCAAAGTCGACCTCAGCAGAATTTGAACTCAGAATGTGAAGATGGACAAAACACCTATGGATGAAACGTTTTGCCCCAGTGCAGCAACAATTCTGCCAGCTCATCCCTCAACAACAACAACAACAACAACAACAATACTAATAATAATAATAATAATAACGATGATGTACAGGGTTAAGTGATGATGGTGATTGATGCTACATTTTGGCTTCACAGCTATGGAAAGCTCCTCCATTAGCTCTTGTCTACAAACCACTACAATAATAACATCAGTCTATAACAGAATATCGAACATTCAACTGATTAAAGGCTGATTGATCAGCTAAAGAGTATCACTCCTCACTCCAGCTCTTCCTCATCTACCATATATATATATATATATGTCTTTCTCTAGCTCTCCTTCTCTCTATGTATGTCTTTCTCTCTCTATCTCTAGCTCTCTCTCTCTCTCTCTCTCTCTCTCTATCTCTCTATCTCTAGCTCTCTCTCTCTCTCTCAGACTTGTTTTCTCTCTCTCTCTTTCTCAGACGTGTTTTCTCTCTCTCTCTCTATTTTGGTCTCTACCTTTCTCACCATCTCCTGATCTCTCTTTCTCTCTCTCTCTCAAGCTGTCTCTCTCCCACCCCCCTCTCTCCACCCAGTCTCTCATCCTCTTCTTCCTCTTCCTATATATCTCTCGGCATCACCATCCTCTTCAGCTCTTCTCTTCCGTTTTTAAGTTATGTAACGCTCGGGAATTTGATGATCAGAAAGAATCAGCTTCTAATTTTTTTACAAGGTTTTGATATATAAATATATATATATATATATATATATACACACACACACACACACACACACACACACAAACTCACGCATAACTATATATACATGTATCTATATGAACGTACATATGCAGTTCTGTGTGCATGTTTATTATGCACATGTGCACGCATGTTTTATTAATAGCTGCCGCCTACTTCCAAACCAATATTTTCAATATCAGCCTGTCTGCCTGATTGTCTTTTCTCTTTCGCCATGCATATACACAGACACATAAAGACACTTAAATAGACACGTGAACAGACATATACAGACGCACACATGCAAATATATACACACACACACACACACATGTGGGTGTAGGCACACATATAAATGCCTAAAAATAAAAGTATAAAAAAACCACATGATTTATGGGATGACCCAATATATATATTTATATATATATATATATATATATATATGTGCTGAGATCCCCTTCAGTCGTGACTGACCATGGGATTGCACCTACAAAGTTACCTTCCCAAGGGTTGTTTATGGAAGGCCAGCAGTCGCCCATGCATACCAGCCTCCCCTCTCCTGGCCACTGACGTTATCCAAGGGAAAGGCAAAGGGGCCGATACAGCTTGGCACCAGTGATGTCGCAACTCATTTCTACAGCTGAGTGAACTGGAGCAACATGAAATAAAGTGTCTTGTTCAAGAACACAACACGCAGCCCAGTTCGGGAATTGAACTCACAACCTCACAATTGTAAGCTCAATGCTCTAACCACTGAGCCATGCACCGTCACTCTATATATATATATATATTATCTTTATCTTATGATATTTACTTTGTATTATATTATACTCATTTATTGTGCTTTTAATTATTAATTTTTCTATATGTGATAGTGGATTTTCATCGATGAGTTCATGAAACTTGGTTCTTTTCCCTAAAACTATATACTTATATATATTTTAATCTGTAAAGCTTAATTTAATTTTAATTTTTTATAAATTGATTTTAATTGAGTTTTTACCTGTAATTTTGGATTTTGTCCCTAATATTATATATATATATATCATCATCATCATCATCATCGTTTAACATCCGCTTTCCATGCTAGCATGGGTTGGACGATTTGACTGAGGACTGGTGCAACCGGATGGCTACACCAGGCTCCAATCTGATTTGGCAGAGTTTCTACAGCTGGATGCCCTTCCTAATGCCAACCACACCTGGAACCAATTCTGAGTCTGCTCTATGGTCTATATTTGATTTGGTGCTTCTGTGTTTGTGTGTGTGTGTGCGTGCGTGTGTGTGTAATTTCCAGGAATCATGAGAAGCAGGTATTTAAATAGGGAAAGCACCAAGGATGGTTTGGTGACAGCACTATCCCTTACAAACAACATATGAAGACAAATACATACTCACTAAAATAAACACGGATTTGTCCCTCCAGTTATGTATGCAGTCACAAGGAGTCACCAAATTCACACAGGACCTACAGCACCACCATCTATGGACTCCAGATCCAAACAAATTGAAGGTTCTGATTAAAGTGAAGGATAAACAATAACGACAGGTGGCTTGTGGTTCGCTACAGGTGTTACAGGTGAGTTGTTCTTTGTTTTTTTTTAGTGATGAATAGAAATGTTAATTCATACAAAAAAAAAAAAACGTCACTGAAAATGTTTTTTGTTTCCTGATGTAACATTTCTATTCAACAATAAAAAAAAAAAGAAGAATTCATCTGAAACACACCTGTAGCAAACCACAAGCCACCTGTGGTTATTGTTTATCCTTATCTGAAACAGCCGTAGCAAACCACAATCTTCATCATGATGATGATGATCATCGTTTAACGTCCATTTTCCATGCTGGTATGGGTTAGGCAGTTCGACTGGGGTCTGGGAAGCCAGGAGGCTGCCCCAGGCTCCAGTCTGATCTGGCAGTCTTTCTGCAGCTGGACACCCTTCCTAACGCCAACCACTCTGAGAGTGTAGTGGCTGCTTTTTCTAGCCCCAAATGGCTTATTTTTTATATCTAGCACTATGTCTTTCTCCATTTCTAAGTTAAGGGATAAAATAAAGCAACCATGCAAAAGACAACAGATCGTGACACACAGACACACAGAATAAACAGCACCCATTTTGCAGTCTGAGTCTCATCAGGTACATCCATACATAAAGCGGAATCTCGTTAAAAGCCTTGAGCTTAGGCTGCCATGCTGTTTAATGACGTTGAGTTGGGGAATGTATATATATACATATGTACATATATTCTTTTACTTGTTTCAGTCATTTGACTGTGGCCTTCAGGGGTTTTAGTTAAAGAAATTGACCCCAGGACTTATTCCATGTAAGCCTTTAGTATTTATTCTATCTTTTGCCAAAAATACTAAGTTACAGGGACATAAACAAACCAGCACCGTCCCTGTAACTTGACAAACAATGCTGGTGGAACAAATACAGACACACACATAAATACATGCATAAATATACGACGGTCTTCTTTCAGTTTCCATCTACTAAATCCACTCACAAGGCTTTGGTCAGCCAAGGCTATCGTAAAAGACGCCTACCCAAGGTACTACGCAGTGGGACTGAACCCAGAACCATGTGGTTGGGAAGCAAGCTTTTTACCACACAGCCACGCCTATCCACCTGTCTATCTGTGTATCTATCCACCCACCTATCTATCCACCTACGTACCTATCCTGTTTATCAAATCTCGCTGGTTAGCTGTCTTGCTAGCTAGCTCGTGTATTTAGATGGATGCCTCTGTGAGTGTGTGTGTGTGTGTGTGTGTGTGTACTTGTGCCTATACTCCCGTGTTCTAGTGCGTGAATGAAACCAAGAGTTTCGTTTTCCAATTATTTTGTTGCGCAAAATGTGTACTTGAGATATCACCCCCCCCCCCGAACCCGCATATAGGCTCAACATCACTCACCGTCACAATCACATACCTGTTCATTCAGTAATGCAGATTTATCCAACCATGCAAACCGAAGGTAGCTCTGTTCGGTCAATCTGCACGCTAGAAATAGCAGCCAAATACCCCTCAGTTCAATATTCCCACTCGCTTGAATAGGGAGGGACACATCAGACAATGGAATCACAGACACACAAACACATACACACACACACACACACACACACACACACACACACACACACACACACACACAAACACTTCCTAAAAAACAAAACAATTGTATAGTCATGCTTGGAATATCTTTGATCTCATAGGTGTACTCAGCCAAAGGTTGACACGGGCTATGCCACAATAACACACACACACACACACACAGATCCATATCTATACACAACAAATGCATATATGCAAACATGCGTATGCGTATGCACACTGGCACTCTCACTCACAATGAGTGTTCCACTCGACTCGACCAACTGGAACAGCCTGCTTGTGAAATTAACGACCAAGTGGCCGAGCACTCCACCGACACATGTCCCCTTAATGTAGTTCTCAGAGAGATTCAGCGCGGCACAGAATGTGACAAGGCTGACCCCTTTGTAATTACAGGTACAGCTTGTTTTTTTTTTTTTTGCCAGCTGGGTGGATGGGAGCAATGTGAAATTAAGTGTCTTGCTCAAGGACACAATGCATCACTGGGAATTGAACTCGCGACGTTATGATCATGAGCTGAATATCGTAACCAGTAAGCCACAACCCCACACCCACCTGCGTTCTGGAGCAGGCTGTTCCATCCATTGGATCTACTGGAACAGTCGTCGTCATAACCAACAGTGCCAGCATACACACACACACACACACACACACACACACATGCAAGCACGCACACATGCACAAATTACATGCGTATGCAAACATAAAGACACATGCAGAAAACAAATACATTATTTTCTGCAAACACATGCGTAGACAAACAGCAACCATATGCATACACACACACACACACAAAGACAGTGTTACGCCTGCTCATACATATATAAGCGTACACATATATACACACACAAACAGGCAGACGAATACTTACACACGTGCAAACAGGTACATGCATACAAAAATAGACATACACATGCATGCATGTGTGTATATATATATATACACACAAACACATTTATATGCATATACGCATACATATGCACATACACGTATGCATACACATACACTAACACCCACACATGCATAAAAACAACGTGCATACACATACACTAAATATGCATACATACTAACATACATATGCACACACACACACGTATGCATACACATACACACTAACACCCACATATGCATAAAAACAACCATATGTCCACAAACACATGTATGCATACACAACACAGCAAAAATAGACATACATATATATATATATACACACACACACACACACACACACATATATGCACATGCAGATATGCACACACACACACACACACGTATGCAAACACACACATGCAGACATACACTAAAAGATATAAACATATGCGCAGACACAAACATACAACATACGAATACATAACATACACACATACACACATTCATAAGCACGTACACATACTCACACACACACACACACACACAATACCTAATGGAAATGAAATGGGAACAGCAGTGAAATACCAAATTCTCCTCCACCCCCACAAACCCATTCAGCCAACACCTGATCCACTACACACCCACCCACCCACCACCGTCGCCGCCTTTGTGACATGTTTACTTTGTCCATTTCTACAACAGTATAAAACTCCCAGAAAAACCTTTCTTGGCCCCCTTATCCTCTTACTCGTTGTAGCCCCAACCCTCAGACTCCCAATAACATTTTTTTTTTCTGTTTTTTAAAAAAAAATTTTTTTTTTTACTTGTTTCAGTCTTTGAACTGTTTACCAAAATGTTATGTCACAGAAACATAAACAAACCAACACAGGCTGCCAAATTGGGAGTGGACACACACACACACAGCCTGGTCCAGGAATTGAACTCATTACTTGAGGATTGTGAGCCTGGTGCTCTAACCACTGAGCTATGCGCCTTTACTCTTTACTCATTACTCTGACAAATGTAATACTTATTCACATTGTTTTGAATTAATCCAACATAATCTTGTAGCTTCAAAATTTCAATGATGTGAGTATTTATCTTTAGAATGACATTGCAGGGTAAGTGTTAGAGGCCAGATCTGGTTGGTTTGAGGATAAAACAAGAAGAATATTTGGACCCGATATGGCCGGTTTGAATGCTAAACGATTTGGGGGATAGCATTTAAAGTGTTGGAGGTGTAGGTGGAGAGTTAACGAAGCAGGCAGCGGTCAAGGCACAGGTAAGGCTGTATGATCAGGGAGTTCGCTTGGGAACCACAAGCCTTCAGGTTCGGTCCCACTGCACAGCTCCTTGTGCAAGTATCTTTTTTCTATAGCCCCAGGGCCGACCAAAGTCTTCATTGTAAATTTGGTGCTCAGAAATTGTGCGGAAACCTGAGGCATGTAGATGTATCTCTCTCTCTCTCTATGCATGTGTGAGAGTGTGGTGTGTGTGTGTGTGTGTGTGTAAGGGTGTGTATGCATGTGTGTCTTTATGCTTGTTTCTCACAACTTCACAAACGGTGTTGTTTTGTTTACATCCTCCCGATTGAGCAGTTTAACAAAAAGAGCCTACATACCAGAGTTTAACCCCCACCCCAAAAAAAAAGTACTGGATCAAAAATCCAATCAACTAACTCCTTTCATGTGGTGCCCCAGCATGGCCACAATCCAACAACAGAAAAACACTTTGATCACGGCCAAAGTTGTGCTTCGTGATTTGCTTGTCATTTACAAGTTGTGCTCAGAGGGGGCGGTTAAAGAAACGGGATGTCGTGACATCGTCTATGGCCCCTTTTGAGAAGGACATTAGCAGTTTTAAATGAAAGGATCCGACCCCAAGCCTGAATTTGACTCCTCCTCCTCCTCAATTTCGTCTTCTCTGCGATGACGCTTGCTTAGCGATGTGAAAGAATATCGGTAAAGTGATGTGTAATCTCATTGTTTGGTTCGGTTTTGATCGCATTTGGAGGGAGGGGAGGGGGGTTAGATGAGAAGAAAGAGGAAAGGAAAAATAGAAGTGAAAAGACTAAAGGACAGAGGGAGAGAGAGAGAGAGAGAGAGAGAGAGAGAGAATGATGGCAAGGAAAGAAGCAGAGAGAGAGAGAGAAAGAGGAGAGAGGGGAGAGAGAGAGTGACAGAGAGAGAGAAACAGGAGAGAGAGAGAGACAGAGAGAGGAAAGAGAGAAAGGGAATAATGTGAGAGGAGAAAGAGACAGAGAAAGAAAGAATAGAGAGTGAAAGACTAAAAGAAAGTATGAGAGAGAGAGAAAGAGAGAGAGAGAGTGAAAGGCTGGAAAAAAGAGAGAATATATAGAAAGAGAAATAAGAATATCTGTCTGTGCAGTTGACCTCCAGGTCAGCTCTGATTGAGTAAATCTATAATCAAAGACGACCCAGCCGTGACCATCCCACCTTCCGTTTTCGGGTTTACTTTATCCAGGGCTATGTTATTTACTTTGGCGTTTTTTGTGGGGCGGGGCGGGG
>NC_068998.1:5740587-5746268 GCF_001194135.2 Octopus bimaculoides | reverse complement strand
GTGAGTGTGTAGGTGTGTGTGTGTGTGGAGAGAGTGGAAAGGAAAAAAAGTGAAGCCCAGAATATGTAGAGGAGAAGGCGGAGAGAGAATGAGTGAAGAAAAGAAGAAAGGTGGGGGATTAGAAGGGAGAAGATAGAAATAGTGAAGGGGGAGGAGAGAAAGAAAGAGCAAGCGAGAGGAGAGAGAGGAAGAACTAGATGGATGAGAGGAAGAGTCAGAGGGAGAACGAAAAGTGAGGTATAAGAGAGAGAGAGGGGGGGGAATTAAAGAAAGTAAGAAAGGGAGAAAATAAAGAGAAAAAGAAAAAGGGGGAAAACAAAAATAAGTGAGGGTAAAAGAGTGAAAGAGAGAGAGAAAAGTGAAAGGGACAAGCGAGAAAGAGAGAGAGAGGGAAGAGGGAGAAGGGAGAAAGAATAAGACGGAGGAAAGAGAGGTTTTATTGGTCGTTGATTACGAGTGACGTCAGAACAACAAATGAAATCATCGTCGATTGCCCTTTTCTCTCCCCCTCTCTTTCTCTATTACTCCTCCTCCTCCTGCATCCAGTTAGTCTCGACTACCCTTTCCTCGTTCATTCATTCATTCATACTAATGAGTAAAAAGATAAACGAAAACACACGCGCGCACACACATACGCACGCAGTTACACGCTTATAAATAGACGTACACACGTTATTACTAGACACACACACACATACTTACACAGCTCATTAATAAACATATTCATTACAAAATGCAAATTAAACCTGCATTTTAATAAACATATGGATACATATTGTGGGCCCCTTGGGCAAGTATCTTTACCCTCTACTATAACATCAAGACCAGCAAAGCCTTGAGAATGGATTTGGTAGATGGAAAATGGAAGAAGTCCGCTATATATATTTATATGTGTGTGCGTGTTTGTCCCCCAATACCGTTTGATAACCGGTGTTGGTTTCTTTATGTCTCCGTAACTTAACGGTAGAACCGATAAAGTAACTACTCGTTTTTTTTTGTTTTTTTAAAATTAAGTACTGGGTTGATTTGTTGGACTAAAGGGTCCCCCCAGCATGGCCGCAGTCCAATGACTGAAAACCAGTGACAGATAAAATAAACATACTTATTACAGGTAGTTACACATGCACAGACTTATTGCTGAATATACACTCGAGGAGACTCGATGTGGTCGCTCAATATGCTAGAAATAGCAATCAAATTCCTTTTACAAAAAACGTTAGAGAGATGGTCACAGCAAGAGGGCCTCTGAGCATGAGTCCCATTCGATCAAACTTGAGTTGGAGGCTAATTTAACAATGTACACCCGTTATTACATATCGTAGACACATACATAAGCCTTCATTAGGAAACGTGTGTAAACACTTTATTAATACACATCATCGCGTTTCTTAATATTAAACCCACAAAATTACGCACTGCAAACAACACACACACACACACACACACACACACACACACACACACACACGCGCGCGAGATTATCACAACTGCGCACAGATTATCATCATCATCATCATCATCATATATGTGCTAATAAAGACACATGGAAACGTGAAAATACAAATATATAATCTATGTACAGAAATACATATATTAACATATTTACACACACACACGTAGATACAGAAATATATGCGTATGTATGTGTGTGTGTGTGTGTGTGTGTGTGTGTGTGTGTGTGTGTGTGTGTGTGTGTGTGTGTGTGTATATATATATATATATATGTACACACCCAAACGCACGCACATGCGAAAAGCAATTATAACGGTACATGTGAGACCAAAATGGGTGTCTTCATGCGGTCGCTTGAAACGCTGGAAATAGTTGCCAAATTCCCTTGAAATCCTAACTTGTCATCTAAAACAAACTGCTCTTTGAAGAATTCATTGAATAGCGTAGTATTGGATACGTGATGTCTGGGTAAAAAATGGTCATGGCCGGAACATTTAAAATTTTTTTTTTTTATCATTGACTAAATACATCAAGATTGAGTTAGAGCTAAACAACATTACACATACATATAAATACATACATACACACAGGTACGCACATACATACATTCCTATATATCCTTACATTCATACACACACACAGGGTATATATATATATATATATATATAATCACATACGCACCAAAGCAGACAAATTTCAATATTGGAAATATACTACTTCTTCCACCACCACTACTACCACTACTACTACTACTATTTTTACCCAAACCGTCCCTACTACTGGACCATTACGTAGTCGCTCAAGCCGCTAGAAATAACACCCTAATCTCCCTCGTATTACACTCATTCCTTCCTACCATCTTTAGAAATAAAAAGAAGGAACACAACAAAGACATTGGCGAGAGATAAAGCAGTGGCTGGGTACAGAAAATGATGTGGGTGTGTGTGTTTGCTCTTTAGGGGGCTGGTCTGGGGTTAACAACAACAACCCTTATATGATACGCGTAATTAACAGTAAGGGGAGAGGGTGACGGGTGGCATCTGCCAAATCACATTGAGATAATGGAAGAAATAGAAACAGTCTGAAAACTCGATGCGATGGTCATAACTGGAACGCCCTTGACATAAAAAAGGGTTAAGGTTTGCTAATTCAGACCTCACTTGGGGCTAATGAACAAGAACTATTACTACTACTACTACCACCACCACAGTTGCTGCTGCTGCTACTACTATTACTACTAATACAACAACCAAGGTGCCTTCACGCAGTCGCTCAACTGAACCTGCTAGAAATAGCAGTCAGATCTACTTCAGATCGTAATATGCTAATTTATAAAAGAGAAGAAAGCGTGTGGACAATGTAGTAGTCCTAAGATATATTAAACAGATTGAGGGTGGTCGTGGCTGGAACGCCTTTGATCACTGGTGCGTTCGAGTAGAGCAGACTGACTGGGGGTGAGGGCTTTTACAGCGGTAACCACCACCACCACCATCATCATCATCATCGCTTTTATCTTATCATCACTATCATCAGCATCAACATCATTAGCAACACCATGAGAATTATCCATCACCACCACCACCACCACCTGTATTGTGGCTGGCTATTATTGTTTAGCCCAAGGCTAGCTCTCTTTGAGCAAAGCTTATAATCAAGGCGTCGCGCGCGCGTGTTCACTAATTATTTAATGAGTTCTTTCTGGGTTTTAGGCAACAAATTTGAAGAGGACCACATCGTTACTCTTTCTAACAAGTCGGATAGGTTTTCACACAAAGCCCCCACAACCACGATAGACTGTGGCAACGATAGGACGCCCAGATTAAATACCCCACAAGCAATTATGTTCTGAGTTCAAGTCTTACGTAGGCCCTTTCCTTCTGACGACCAGGCGCGACAAAATAAATAAATAAATAAATAGCCAGTAATATACGTGGGTAGAGTATACACACGCGCGGCAGGAACATTTTCATTGTATCCATGTTCTCGCTTGGAATCAACGAGAGAACCACAACGCGGTCGCTTTGTCTGTTAGAAACAGCAGCTACATTCTTCTTCAAATCGCACCATACTGTCTTTGAAATAAATGGAAAGCGAGTGGAAGAGCGGAGAAGGGAGGAAGTATTCGATAACGCAGTTCTCGGTTGGTGGTGCTCAACCATTTTTTTACCTGTAGACCCCTTTCGATTCCTGTTTTATTTCGGTGGACCCTAATTAGCCACTCGATGTTTTAAAAAAATCCTTTTGTATTTTTATGGTTAAATATCATTTGTGATCGACTATTCCCCTCCCCTCAAATTCCAGGCCTTGTGCTTATAGTAGAAAGAATAATTAAATATAAGGAATTGTATTTTAAAAAAATGTTAGAATATTTTGTGCATTGTTGAAGTATAATTTATGGCGCATAGACTTCAACGGCAAAATCTCATACGGACCCCCGGCTGAGAACCACTGACCTAGGTGTTGCGAAAAAAAAAAACGGGATGGTCACGGATAGAATGCTTTTGATTTATAGGTGTGCTCGGTCAGGGATATTCAGGGGTTAAATAACGAACCATGCTCTCACTTGTGGGGATAGGTCGTTGATGCTAGTAATTAATGCTATGACCCTGGCTTATGACAAGGAAGGTCACCGGTGGACGACTGAAGAACTTGCTCAACAGCGCGAGCTCTCGAAAACACTGCTCTCATTTCTGAGCTACACCGCCCATGCTGGAATCTACTGAATCTACTCACAGCTGGGGGGGGGGCGGGGGTCAAACGAGAAACGGCGCGGTCTGTACGCGGTCGCTCGACCTGCTAGAAATAACAGCCAAATCTCCAGTAAAACACCCACCACACATACACCTACAGTCTTAGAAAGCGGAAGGACAACTTCGGAATCATGAGGTCACAATTTCGATCCCGTAGCGTGGAATCTTGGGCAAGTTCCTCACTCGATTTGCTATAAGTAACAACAAAATCTCCAACGAATCACACGCCATAAAATGTCTGAGAAAACGGTACGATACAGTTTGTGGATGCACCCATGACGGTTTCGCAACCATGAGGTCACGATTTCGATCCTTTGCCATGGCATCTTGAGAAAGTATTTTTTTATACTTCAAACACCATGTTGACCGACCAAAGCATAGCAGCTCGTCGGGTGGATTGTACTTGCAATGAGCGGGGAAGAAGGCCTGACAACACCTTATAGCTTATTCAGGCACTCAACTACGAGTCCACTACATCCTATAGCAGAAACAACTGTAAGCTAATGAAGTCCGTAACATAACCGTTTTTTCTTTTGCTATGTTTTTCTTTCATATATATATATATATATGTTTATTTTCTCTTATTCCTTTCTGTTGAAGACCGTAAGCTCGAAATGTAAAGGACTTATTCATTTTCACGAGCGTCAAACTAATACACTTGCCTTCGTCTTTTGTTTTCCATAAATTTCAACTATATATATACACACAAACACATGAGGGGCTTCTTTCAGTTTCCATCTCTCAAATCCACTCAGAAAGCTTTGGTCAGCTCGAGGCTGCAGAAGACACTTGTCCAAGGTGCCAAACAGTGGGACTGAACCTGGAACTATGTAGTTGGGAAATTAAACATCTTACCGCACACCAACGTCTATGCCTGGGTATCAAAGGATATCAAGGGTCCTTCCCGAGCCATAGGTTAAGGCCGGTTTCCCAATTTAAGTGGCGCATACAAAACTGCTACCGTAACTAAATACTAGCTTCAAATTTTGGTAAAAGGCCAGTAATTTGGGGTCTGAGGGTAAGTCGATTACATCGAACCCCAGTGTCATTTTATTGACCCCGAAATTATGAAAGGCAAAGTCGAAGTCGGCGGAATTTGAACTCAGAACGTAGCGACGGACGAAATGCCCGCTAAATATTTTACTCGGCGTGCTTGGCGATTCGGCCAGCTCACCGCCGTAACACTTACTAGAAAAATATAAAAGTACTATCATAACTACCACTACAACCACCGCCTATACTGCTGCTGTTACTACTATTGCTACAACCGTTACTGCTAGCAAGTATGAAAAATACTACCGCCACAACCACCACTATTACTACTACTATCGCCCACACTACTACTCCAGTTGTGTGCATACATCAATGACTGTTGCATCTGGACACATCTTTAGTGATGTGCCTCGTATAATCGGGTGTTTCGGGATGATAACCAGGCATATATATATATATATATATATATATATATATATATATATA
>NC_068998.1:5736143-5739195 GCF_001194135.2 Octopus bimaculoides | reverse complement strand
TTTCGTTTTTGCTTTTTTGTTTGTTTTTTTTTGCGACAAACGGAGGAAACATTGGGTTTGTTCTTTGGAGAGAGGGAGAGCGAGAGACTCGAGTGTACGATCTGCTAAATCTACCTGGCACGTGATATCTCGTTGGATGTGAAATAAGTTATTCATAACCATTTCTCTAGCAAATCACCCGTTTCCTAATTCACCACCCTGATATTACATCTACCCTATAAAGAAAGAAAGAGGCGGAGACGAGAGAAAGAATGACATGGTGGTGGTGGTGGGGGGGGGGGAGCAAAGAAAGAGAGATTCAAGTGTACAAATTTGCCTAACCTACCCGGTAAATGATATCTCCAAGAATGTGAACAAGTGATTTATAACAATTTTTCTCTGCAATTCACCCCTTTTAACAATTCACCACCCTGATCTCATTTTTCCCCTTTCTATAAAAAGAAACCCTTGTGGTTACACAACACAGCTTGTTACATAACATTAAACAGGTGTGTTATAAATTTCACACAAACGTTCTGAAATTAACCTTAGGGGGAAAATTTTTTTGTGGTGTCTTACGGGTTTTTTCTTTTTTCTTTTTTTTGTTTTTTTTTGCGTTTTTGTTTTGTGGAGTGGGGTAGTTTTATTCTTCCTGTACAACTTCTGTTTATCGTTTCTGAAATTTGAATAAATTTTACCCTTTTTCGAGACATATGACGATGGAGTGTCAAAAACAAAAACAAAAACAAAAAAAAAGAATGAATTTTTTCGATACCGGCTTCTCTTTGCTTTCAATCAAGGTACCAAAGCTGCCAAAACCACCCGAGATGTTTACACTGTGAACGGGGTGGAGGCACTACTACAGAAAGAACTGTACAAAGATGGTTTTCCACGCTCCAAGGAGATGAAATCGACCTCACAAACGCTCTGCATTCCGGCCAACTTGTTTAGTTCAATGACGGGCAATTGAACGAGATTATCCGCGAGGATCGCGATGATCCACTAGGACAGCAGTTCTCAACCAGGGTCCTGATAAGATCTTGTTGTTAAAATTTATCTACAATGAACTGGTTATATTTCTTTCCATAATACACAAAATATTTAAACAATTTGAAGACACATGTCAACGAATCTACCATCCTTTCCAATATAAAGACACCTGATCCTAACAAGCGCCTACTAACACAATCTGTATCACGTCCTCGCGTTGTTTTTTGTTGTTGTTTTCTTGTCTTTTTCCTTTTTTGAACTTTATATATATATACACACACACACACACACACCTGTTTATATGGGCAAAACGAAAATAAAAAACTAAACAACAAAAGTCAATAGGACTTGCACAATGACTATATTAGGTTGACACTCAATTTAGGATGGCAAAAAAAGTGGGTGTACAACGTTTCGAGCCGGGGCTCTTCGTCAGAAAGAGGAAATATCCGGAGAGAAAGAAAACATAGTCCAAGAAAAGCACGCAATTGATTGTAACCACGCACGTGCTTTTCCATCTTAAACTGAGCGCCAACCTAATATATTCATTGTGTAGGTCCTATTGATTTTTTTTTTTTTACTTTCGATTTGCCTATTATCGCCCGCTCACACGAATCTTCTACGTCGTTCCGGCGGTGATTTGGAGTACCTAATTCTTGGATTTCCCTACACTGGATTACGCCACAACTTTGAATTCCCTCGGAGTACGTCGTTTTTGCATCTTTGATTGTGTGTGTGTGTGTGTGTGTATATATATACATATACACACGACGGGCATCTTTCAGTTTCCGGCTACCAAATCCACTCACAAGGCTTCGGTCAGCTCGAGGCTATGGTAGAAAACACTTTCCCAAGATGCCACGCAGTAGGACTAAACTTGGAACCCTGTAGCTAGGAAGCGAACTTCTTACCACAAAGCTACACTTGCGCCTACATTTATCTTCTTCCAGCGTCTTATTATAATAACCCTCAGACACAGCAAAAGGTCTCACATGTTTCATAGAGTGAGTTGAGTAACATCGATTAAGTGAGATTAACCAGGCAATTAGTAGCTGTGGAAAATCTAAACGATACATTGTTCAATAATCCTATCTAGTATCTTTGTGTGGTGGTGGGGGGCACGTTTGCTTCGTACTAGGATGTCCTGCTTTTGTCTTTCGTTACACACACACAAACATTGTATACATTATAAGTGGAAGGCTCTGATTTCTACTACTCATAGTTGCCCATTTCCAATCATCAGCTCATAAACTGAGATTGGTTTTATTTGGCATATCCATTGTCTGAATGTTTTCTTGAAATATGAAATGGAAGTTTGAAGGAAATGCCTATCTTTATTGTTCTTTCGTTTAAAAACTTTTGTGAACGACACGTGTGTCAATGACTACTTTAAGCTCACGCCTTCTTACTTTATTTCTGGTTATCGTGGTAGTAATTATTATAAACGTCATAAACTCTATACAATCGAAGTCATGATATTCAAAAGAAAACCAGGCTTTTTTTTTTTTTTTTACCAGCTGAAGATCAAAAACAAGCAACTTGGAGTAGTGGAAATCGGAACCTTTCGGATATAATGTATTACAGAATACATTACATTTGTATTGAGTCCTATAATTTATCGCTTCAAATGAAACAACACACAAACACACACACTATGGTTGGCGGGAAAGTACCGCTGGAGGAAAATGCCATTGCATGCTTGGAGCGTGCGTAACATAATACAACAAAGTGCCCCCCACCCTCCGATGATCTGTTTTGGTTATGCATCCAACTGCACTTAGAACATCCAGTTCAGAGTTTCCAAACAACCACAACGGTGAAAAGTACGTAGGGAAAAACGAATATAAACTTGTGTTTATCATAATTTGTCCTTTCTCTCTCTCATATAAATAATATATATATATATCATAGCGTATAAGAATTCTTATACCCTTTTATATATAAAAATGTTTGTCTTCTCACTTTTATTATGCATGCTAACCACTGGTATAAACTATTGATTTAATAATTTTTGCCCTGTATATATATATATATATATATATATATATATATATAGAGAGAGAGAGAGAGAGAGAGAGAGAGA
>NC_068998.1:5732834-5736133 GCF_001194135.2 Octopus bimaculoides | reverse complement strand
TGAGAGAGAGAGAGAAATACATACATACACATTATATATAATTACCAATTTCTTTACACAGTTAATTACCAATCCACCATATTTAATCTTGTCGTAAAGCTGGCGGCATTTCCACCAACATTTCAACAATTGTAATTCACTAAAACAGCCAAGGAGACATTTCTTAATGTCAAGATTCTACTAATTAACATAGATCATCTCAGTTGATTAAACATTTTTTTTCAACATCACTCCATTAATTAACTACACGAGACCCGGCCGCATTTCTATGGAAAACAAGCAGTGGTGTTTTCTTCCAGCAGTATTTTTCCCCGCCAGCCATACAGTGTGTATGAATAAATTATTATTACCAGGCAGTGGCTCTCATGGCTTCTGATCTTAACTGATTGGAAGTGTTATCATGTACATTGTTTTGTCTTGGTATAAAAGAATGGTTACAACAAATATTCTGCTCAATACCACGGATTTGCTTGTCAGATGCTTGACCATAGCCAGATGAGCATGTCCCTTGGTGGCTGACGATATGTGCATCTCTGATCACGAGCAGAAATAGTCGGGGAGCATCATAG
The DNA here is from genome assembly GCF_001194135.2 of Octopus bimaculoides. Lineage (NCBI taxonomy): Eukaryota > Metazoa > Mollusca > Cephalopoda > Octopoda > Octopodidae > Octopus > Octopus bimaculoides. The sequence continues at coordinate 5,735,564 of NC_068998.1, read as the reverse complement.
CCATGTATTGAGAGGAATTCTTTGGAGTTTGAATAATTCACCTTTGGAAACCTGGGTGTTTTGTTCATCATCCTTAAACAGCTCTTATTCAGGGAACTTTTGAGCAGGATGGGCTACTCGACCTGAAACAAATTCTAATTGGGCCCCACCTGCAAGGTCATGCGCTGTTAATCTTGATATGAGATCACCATGTCGCGCACATATGGTGATGATACATGTACCTGGTGTATCCTTATCAGATGGGTAGTCATGATGGGCATCGTATATTTTACCCCAATGTCACTTTGATGGCATGCACTGCTCTCTCACTCGATAATAATAATAAATAATATGGCACATGGACCGTACGGAAAACAGGAACAAACACACACAACGGATGCGGACATGCTCAGCTCCGCATCAGTTATCTACCAAATATCACGGTTTCAACACCTTCCGATAATATTGTTCAATTTGGCAATGTCATCAGCATAAGGTGCCACGCAGTTGGACTGAACCCGGAACCATGTGGTTGGGAAGCAAGCTTCTTACCACACAGCCACGCCTGCGCCTAAAATTTCCCTCGGATCATACACACTGGACTGTCCTCAAAACAGAAGGACTCGCTGTAGGTCTAAAATATACTCTGCTTCCATTATAAACGAGATGGTCATGGCCGGAACACCTCTGATCGGTAATGAGCTTTCTGGGGCTAAACAACAACGAAAACAATGGCAATAAAATATATTGGGGTCTGTTATGCCAACACACGATTTACGTAGATTATATGTCGTTACTTTGCAGAGTTAAGGATTGAATAACAGTTTATTCCTTTTCTAAGATGCATAAAGCAACGCAAATGAAATGTAAAAAGCACCAGCCGGGAATGGAAACCAGGTCGCAGATTTACTCGTCCGGAAGACGGCTGTCTTCCACTCTTCCAACTGGCCGCTGGCAATATTGATGTTCAATTCACACACATACACACACACACACACGCACACACGTACATACATACATACGCACACACACACACGTACATACATACGCACACATTCATACATAGAAATATAGACACGCGCACATGTTCAAACATGTGCACACGCACAAGTGTATAAACATACACACACGCATGTATTAACATGTACAAACAAACATACACTCTTCTCACACATACAAATATACTCACAAGAATACACACGCGTACATACGCACACTGGTGTACAAACATGTGTACACACACACACGCATAAACATATACACAGATACATAAACAAACACACACACGTACACACAAACGCAAATGAATGAAATGCAGACGAGTTTGTGTTTTCAATCCAAACAAAATCTTCTCCTACCACCACAAAGCCAAAGTGAGAAAGGAGGAGGAGAAGCAGTAATAGAGAGAGGAAGAGAAATAATGGGGATGAGTGAGAGAAGCTATAAACACGACATAGAGAGAAAGAGGAAGGGAATAGGAGGAGGAGAGAGAGAGTGAGAGAGAGATTATAAACGAGTGATTTAGTTGGAGTGAGAGGATGACAGAAGTGTAATAAATCAGAAGCATACGGAGGGGAGGGAGAGGGAGAGAATAAGAGGCAAAGAGAGAGGTAGGAGAGAAAGAGAGAAAGAAGGGAAGCGAGGGGAAGAAGAGAGAAGCAATAAGGGAAAAGTGGGAGAAGTCACTTAGTGATATGAGAGGGAGAGTCTTGATGAGAAGCAAAGAGAGAAGGGGAGGAAAGAGAGGACAATACAAAACAGTGAGGGAGGGGGAAGTGAAAGTGCAGTAGATGTGAGAGGGAGAGTGTTAATAAGAGATAAAGAAGGGAGGGAGGAAAGACAGAGAACAATACAAGAGAGGGGGAGAGAGAGAGAGGGAGAAAAATATGAGGTGAGAAGAAGAAAAGGAGAAAGATGGAGATTAGAGCTGGAGAAACCAAGAAAGAGAGACGTAGTGAGAGTGTGTAAGAGGGAGAGGGAGACCAATATACCCAAGATAGAAAAAAAAAAGAGAGAGAAGTAGATTGGAAGAACCAGGCAGAGAGAAAGAGAGAGAGAGAGAGACAGAGAGAAACAAATAGAAAAAGTGAGTGATGGAGAGAGAGAGAGACAAGACAAGGGTGGGGGGAAGACACATCCCCCATCACCACCACAAGTAATAAGACTGCCATAGCCACCACATTGACAGCATCATTACAACCACTACTACTTACATTACACCACTTCCAAGATTCATCTCGACATCATAACATAAAGAGACTACCACCACTGCTACTACAACCAAAACAGCTATTACTACTAGAATAGCCATTAACACTAACATCACATCTATCACTGACCACCTCTAATAACAACGTTACCATTGAGAAGGCTACTACTACTACTACTACTGTATTACTACAAACACAAGTGTGGTGGTGGTGGTGGTGGTGGTAGTGGTAGTAGTAACTCTACTATTTGAGATGTCTATGACTGAGGTGACCATCAATGAAACGAGTGGTAACATAGTATAGGACAGGCGCGGGACAAGGATATAATGGGAGGAGAGAGAGAGAGAGAGAGAGACAAAGAAGGACAAAGAGAGAGAGGGAGGGGAGAGAAAGACAGAAACAGTGAAAAAAGAGACACAGAGAGAAAGAGATATAAACAAGAACAGAGAGAGAGAGAAAGAGAGACAGAGACAAACAGAGAAAGAGAAAATGTAAGGAAAGGGTTGAGATACGAAAACTCATTAATCAGACACACACACAC
>NC_068998.1:5725914-5732734 GCF_001194135.2 Octopus bimaculoides | reverse complement strand
ATTCTTAGTGCAAGTTTTGAAGAGTGCAGTTCAATTTTAACAGTAATTTTTTCGAAGCTATAATGGAAGTTACAAAAGAGCATATTCGCCATATTTTATGAGTTCAATAAAGGCAACAACACAATGGAATGTGTGAGAATATTGATGTAATGTATGGGGATCGGACAATAAGCGTAAGTCACTGTCAATGGTGGTTCCAGAAATTCCAAGCCAGAAACTAAAGCCTCATTCTGGAAGATCTGTAGAGCTCGACGAGGACATTTGGCAAACCCCAGTGGAACAAAATCCCATCATCACTGTTGAAGAATTAGCAGAGAAGCTTAAATTTGGTCATTCAACCATTCATCCACACCTGCATGCCATTGGAAAAGTTAGCAAATTGGGTCAGTGGGTTCCTCACAAACTTTTAGAGTCTAATCGCATGCAGAGAGTGAATGTGTGATCTTCTTTGCTGTCACATCTCATGAATGAACCTTTTTGGGACCAAATGGTGACTGGTGACCAAAAATTGGCTCTCTATAAAAATGTCAAGCGCTGAAGACAGTGGGTAGGGAAAGGAGAAACACTAGCACCCCTGACTAAAAAAACTCTTCAAGGTCTTCACCCACAAAAGGTATTGTTATCTGTTTGGTGGGATATGAAAGGTTTTAGTCCACTTTGAATTTTTAAACCCCAGCCAAACCATAACAAAAAAGATCTACTGTGAGCAGCTTGAACAGCTTAAGTCAGTGCAAGAAGAAAAACGACCATCTTTGGTTTGAAGATGAAAGGTGTTCTTCCATCAGGATAATGCTCAGTCACATAGAGCGAGGATGACATTCCAAAGGTTGGAGCATTTTGAATGGGAAATGATGCCCCATCTAACATATTCGTTGGACATTGCCCCCTCTGATTATCATTTATTCCACAGTCTTCAAAATCATTTGGACAGAAAAAATATGAATTCTGTAGATGAGGTCAGAACAGCACTGGAGGAGTATTTTTTGTCACGGACAAGTGAATTTTGGAAGAGGCGCCTTGTAAGTCTACCAAATAGATGGAAGAGCATTGTAGAAATGAAGGAGAGTATATTTTAGATTAAAAAAGAACTTTGTTTATCTTAATTTTGAAAAATAAAAAGTATTAAAAAAACGGCATTATTTATGGGATGACCCAATAATATACATATATAAATACACATGTATACATACACACACATATATATATATACACATACATACATAGGCTGATAGATAGACAGACAGATAGACAGATATGCAGTGGTGTCACTTAATTCAAAGACAATGATTAAACATTAATTGCTTCCATTTAATTAATCACTGATTAACGATTCAAACTATATTTCAATATAAAGAGAATATTTCTTTTTCACTCTTTTAAATGACATAAATTTAAACAGGAAAATTATTAATTAGCTTAATGCAATTATTGACAGTATCAATAATACCATAAAAATAAAATTATCTTCATTTAATTAAAAAATATTTAAAATGCATATAATTCTTCTTTTCTTTCTTTTCCCCAACAAAATGTAATGTTTGAATTAAAGATTAACAAATGATACATCACAAGGGTATTAACAATTATTTCAGGTACCCAGCCAATTATAATTGGTTGGGTTTCTGAAATTCTTTCAAAACTGAAACACATTTCCAAGTTAATGATGTTCTAAGTTTCATGATTATGTTATCACAGGAAGTTCTTCCCATTTTTTTTTTTTAATTCTTTCACAGGAATGGCTGTGTGGTTAGTAGCTTGCTTACCAATCACATGGTTCCGGGTTCAGTCCCACTGCATGGCACCTTGGGCCAGTGCCTTCTACTATAGCTTTGGACCAACCAAAGCAAGCTTCTTACCACACAACCATGTGTGTGTGTGTGTGTGTGTGTGTGTTTGTATTTGTCACCTCCTCACCACCACCATTTCACAACCAGTTTTGGTATGTTTACATTCTTGTAATAACTTAGCAGTGTGGCAAAAGAGATCAATAGAATAAGAACCTGAATTTTTTTAATAAATAAATTCACACTTTGGGCCTCACAGAGAAGATGACGAGGGACTGAGACTTCCAGCAGGCTTGCTGTGCATGAGAAGACACGTGAAGTGAAGTCAAATCATCACTGACCGCACATACAGGCATATCCCCCATGCGCCTCTCTCACCTGAGAGATTCCAGTTTTGTGGGCTGATGGGTGCTGGTGCCACATAAAAGTTCCCATGCTGGCGTCACATAAATGTGCCTGTGTCGGCACCACATAGCAGTGTCCGTAGTACCCGTGCCATATAAAAGTACCTGTGTTGGTGCCACATAAAAGCACCCATGCTGGTACCACATAGCAGTGCTTGTGCTGGTGTCATGTTAAAAGCACCTGGTACAGTCTATAGAGTGGTCGGCATTAGGAAGGGCATCCAACTGTAAGAAACTCGGGCCAAAACAGACAAACTGCAGCCGAGGCAGGTCTGCTGCAGACCAGTTCCTCCCAAACCGTTCCACCCATGCCAGCATGGAGAATGGATGTCAAATGATGATGAGGATGACATAAATAATGGGGGAAATTTGCTCGAATAAATCCTTCAAAGGGGTGGCCATGCATGTAATGATATGTATGTAAAATATTCATGATATACAGATTATATATGTATATTTATATATATATATATATATGTGCATATGTATGTATATGTGTATGTATATCCTTTATGTTTGTTTATGAAAAATGATTTGAATATACATAAGAAAAGCTGATATTTTATTATTCTGGTCACAGCCTAATGATGCCTAATTGAACAGCGTAATTGAACCGAGTTGTGCCGATATAATGTAGGATAAATAATATTACTATATACATATAGATGTGTGTGTGTGTGTGTGTGTATGTGTTTAAAGTATATTATATAAGATTTACAAAAACATATATACATGTATATAAAATTGGTCACTGATTAATTCTCCACTAACATCCTTCAACAGTCTTAAAAATGGAAGGGACACACTGAATGCTGCTGGCCAAGATAAACTATCTTCAAAAACTTTTTTAAAAAGTGGATTCATCTTTGGTTGAAGAAAAATACTTTTGCTTAGTTGTCAGCTCAATGAGGACATGCCTTCAACTACTAAATACATAAATGTGATGACTTAGTTTAAAGAACAGAATTACAAAGAAATCATTTTTATACAGCATTTAGATCCGGCGTATCAAACTGCAGAGTCTCTATGGGCCGCATTCATTGGCGGAGGTTCAAAGGTGTGTTGTAAAATAAGTTGAAAAGGTGTGTCATAAAATAATTGCATGGTTACCAAATTTACAACAGAACAGTGGTTGTAATTTTAAACTTGAACATATATCAATTCTTAATTTAATTAGTAAGAATTTTTTAAAACTTTAGTTGCTCGTTAATAATCCTATTTTTAATAATTAAATTATTAATTATTTTTGAACTTTTAGCTATGCCATTGGTGAGCTTGCACTTGTGTTTGGAAAAGTGCTACATGTTTGGGAAAGTGCTACATGTTTGGAAAAGTGCTACACATAAAAAGCATCCAGTCCACTCTGTAAAGTGGTTGGCATTAAGAAGGGCATCCATGCATAAAAGGGATGCCAAAACAGACAATCTCCACCTTGACATCATTAGGATTCTTATTGGATTGGATTGCCTATGTTCAATCTACTGCAGGATGAAGGCTTCAGCACATTCTCTCCACCAACCATGGTTTCATGAGGTGGCCATGAATTTGAGTTGGAAATCACACTGGTTTGATGACCTTACTCTGTCACACTGGCTCAACATGACTAGGTAGAAGGGTGTAGTTTTTTTTTATACCCTTACCCAGGGGTAGTTAAGGCAGAGTTCCTTCCCAAGTCATGTAGACCCATAAGGGCCATGCCCCTCCTGGATGGGACACCAGTCAGTCGCAGGGTTACTCACTTTTGCCAGCTGAGCAAACTGAAGCAATATGAAATGAAACGTTTTATACAAGAACACAATGTATCGCCCGGTTCAGGAATCGAAACCACAATCTTACAATCATGAGTCCAACACCCTAACCACTAAGCCACATGCCTCCACTAAGTCAATTAGGATTCTATAAAGATACAATATCCAAAATGGCCTTCCTACATTCATTAAGATGTTTTATTTGAGGGAGATTTGACAGCTATATCTAGCTGGTTGAGTAAATGAATATGAGGCCCACCTCACTGATTTGTAGTTTCTGATGTGGTTTAGCCCCTAGTCAATTATGAACAGAACTATGATCAAAGATATTCCACTTATGACCATCCCATCTTATTTACAAATATCCATGCATACATACATATAATGTGGTGCTGAAAAGTTCCTGGTTTTGGGTAAAAGAAAATTCAGGAGGATCAATTATCTTTGATTTTATTCAACATAGTCCCCTCTCAGATTCACAGCTTTACTGCAGGGGTCCTTCAGTTTTTCTAAGCCCTGTAAAAGAACTCAGAAGGTTGGGCCTCCCCCTTAACCCTTCCCAGTATCCTTAAAGCCAGGAACTTTGCACTCCCACCACTCATGTTTTTATATATCTCGAAAATCATTCGAGCGAGGTCGTTGCCAGTGCCGCTGGACTGGCTCCTGTGCAGGTGGCACGTAAAAGACACCTTTTGAGCAAGGCCGTTACGAGTACCGTGTGACTGGCCTTCGTGCCGGTGGCACGTAAAAGCACCCACTACATTCTCAGAGTGGTTGGTGTTAGGAAGGGCATCCAGCAGTAGAAACTCTGCCAAATCAGATTGGAGCCTGGTGTAGCCACCTGGTCCACCAGTCCTCAGTCAAATCGTCCAACCCATGCTAGCATGGAAGGCGGACGTTAAACGACGACGATGATGATGATGATGATATATATTCTTTTCTACTCTAGGCACAAGGCCCGAAATTTTGTGGGGAGAGGGCTAGTCGATTAGATTGATCCCAGTATGCAACTGGTATTTAATTTATCGACCCAGAAAAGATGAAAGGCAAAGTCAACTTCGGCGGAATTTGAACTCAGAACGTAACAGCAGACGAAATACCGCTAAGCATTTCGCCAGGTGTGCTAACGTTTCTTATTTCTTTATAGAGGGGACAAACAAGGACAGGCAAAGGGATTAAGTCGATTACATCAACCACAAGTGTGTAACTGGTACTTAATTTATCGACCCCGAAAGGAAGAAAGGCAAAGTTGACCTCGGCGGAATTTGAACTCAGAATGTAACGGCAGATGAAATACCGCTAAACATTTCGCCCGGCGTGCTAACGTTTCTGCCAGCTCGCCACCACACACACACACACACACATGTGTGTATGTGATAAAAGGGAAATTTGCTTATTTCTAGCTGGCCGAGAAACTACGTAGAAGTCTCCTCGGTGTTACTGCTGTCCTTTATTGCTGTTACTGTTGTTGTTGCTCTTGTCATTCGTCGACGCTTGTTTATATGTCGTAATTGCAGCTATTGTTTTATTTTACCCCAGGTCAAACAGGGGTTAAATAGATAGAGCTGACACGTGATCGAAGGCGCCCCAAAAGTGACCATCGCGCCTTCTGTGTATATCAGAGAACTACCTTGTTGTTGTTGTTGTCGCCGTTGTTATTCTGTGTTTTATTCAATGCTTCGTAAGCCCTAGACCAGCTCTGAACGAGTAAATCTATGATCAAACGCATTCCATCCGGGACCATCCCGCCGGAGAATGAAGGCGTGCATTTCCCTCGTTAACCTGTTGTTGTTGTTGTGTTAAAGGTAGTGGTGGTAGTCATGGCGACGATATTTAGCCCTAGGTCTGCCTTTACAGAGTAGACATAAGACCAAAAGCAGCACAGCCGTGACCATCCTCCTTTTTGTTGTTGTTCTTCTTTCAGACGCAATGTATCTAGGACTACATTACCAAATCGTACCTTTCTTTTACCTTTTTAAGACGACGAGTGGTTATCATTAATGCGTCCGACAAAATGCTTACTTTGCGACTCTACGTTCTCAGTTCAAATCCCGCCTAGCTCAACCACGCTTTTCATCCTTTCGGGGTCGATGCAATCAACTTACACCTTCTCTTCAAAGTTGCTGGCCTTGTGCCAAAATTAGAAAGGTTATATATATAATGTTGACGATGGTGGTGGTGATGAAAGTTTGTATGCAGATATACATGTATGCACACAGACACATATGTACGTATATATGTATATATGCATGAATGAATGAATGAACGAATGAATATGTATGTATATGCGCATATTATTTAATAATTCGGTATTTTTTACCTCGATGTTAATCTCGTTATCGCTACGTGATACACACACACACACACACACACACACACACACTATATATCTCTCTCTCTCTCGTCCATATCAACCCCACTCAACATCACTTCTACTCTCCACTTTCACTCCACTCCATCTCCACTCCACTCGAACAGATAAGGGATAAACCGTTTTGAACGCCGATTAAAACGATTTAATTTTTAGCGACGATGGCGATTATGATTTCTGAAGTAGTAACAAGATAATGATGATGATACTAATAATGATTTCTATAATAATAATAATTATTATCGTCATTATTAACAATGGTAATTGGTTTTTCGACCTCCCACATAAAATTACCGGATTTCTTAACGGAATCTCGATTCGTTCATTTTACACGTTGCTTCTCCGTCGTTGACTGAAAATATAACCCAAACACACACGTACACACACAAACAAACATCTATATGCACAGACACACACACACACACACACACATACACGCAAACATCTATAAGAACACACATACACGTATATTTTGTAACTCACAAATATATATTCACACACACAAACATACAC
>NC_068998.1:5721365-5724268 GCF_001194135.2 Octopus bimaculoides | reverse complement strand
TATATATATATATATATATATATATATATATACCTGTGTGTGTGTGTGTGCTTTGTCACTTGTATGTTTGCCGTAGGTACAGGTATACAAATGTATATAATATATATATATATATATATATATATATATATATATATCAGCGTAAAGATATGTATACATGCAGTATAATATATACATTGAAGCAAAAGAGAAAGTCAACGACGCTAACGTGAGGTGAAAGCTAAGGATGTACTCATGTTTAGTGTATATATATTATATATATAGACCCTCCATAAACATACATAATGTAGAATATACACTCTTTCAATACGTATCACTATTTGCATAACGATATATATATATATGTGTGTACTAATTGCATGTGCGTGTGTATACAGCACAACACACACAGTAAGCTGTGTGTGAGTGTATATATATGTATATATGAAATACGGCAAACATACAAGTGACAAAGCATATACATGCATATATACACGTATTTAAAATGCTTTCATCGTCTCAATCGACGTTTTTCACCTCATCATCATCATCACTATCATCCACCTTAATAATTATAATAATAATAATAATTCTTTATCGGCCACAAGGGCCGCAAAAACATTTAGGACAATACAAAGACAGAGGGCAGTAAATAATGATGAACTGACCCCTAAGGGTTTATAAAAGAGAACGAAGATATCACAGGACTTTAAAAATAATGTGGGGGTTAAATGAAAGGAGCGCGCAAATAGAGAAATAGTATGGCAAGAAGAGTAACAATGAATAATTATTATTGTTGTTGATCATTATTATTATTATTATTATTATTATTATTATTCCTCCACCACCATAAGGGGACATTTGAGGGTTACGCGTGGGAAACCTTCGCAAAACCACGGTTACCCCGAAGAAGAAGAATGATAATTTGTTTTAATTTCTAAGGGAGCACATACGATGCGGCACCACATGTACATTCTACAATTAATAATAAAAATAAAATGGATAATAATGTTTTCGTTATTAACCTTTAAAGGGTTCGCAAAAAAAAAAAAGAAACATTGGGGACGGTACAGGACAATGCAATGTGGGGTACCGAGAGAGAGAGAGAGAAGTCTATTAAATATATATTATTAAGTGAACACTTACCCGTCGAAACGAAGTTGTTGAAATGCTTCTTCGACGCCGTTTTAAACATCATAATCCCAGTACATAGTAAGATAGATGTATATACAGCAAGTATGTGTGTATGTGTGTGTGTATGTATTGTATCTCTATATGTCGGTAGTCAGGGAGAAATAAATAGATATATGTGTTCGTCTGCGTGAGTAGAAAGAGTGAAAGACAAACAGACAGACAAATAGATATAAAGATGTATATGTCGATATATGTATATATAATTTATATCTATCTATATATATGTATTTATTTATATACAGAGATATATATTAATGTGTGTATGTGTGCGGTATATGGTTATATGGTGGCGTGTGTGCTCATGTAGATATAAATATTGAAATGAAACGTCAAGGTTGTTAACAGATAATGTCTTATTTTTAAAGTTATTTTTCCCCCCTAATAAAACCACGGCTGGCGATGTGTTCAATATTATTTTGCAACAGTAAATAACAAACAAAACCACAATTCACACCTCCCTGATAGCCATGTACCAGGGAGATAACTCCTATCTTGTAGTTTTGATGTATATTTCTCAAGGAAAATAAAATCCGGACTAATGATTCAACGGGTGCAATTCCCGTCTATCACCGGCTGTGGTGAATTGATTCATTTGACGTCTTTTTATTATGGTTGTTGTTGTCGTTATTATTGTTGTTGTTTAACCCCAAGTCGACCGTGATTGAACAGGTCTTATGATCAAAGCTATTTCACCTCAACCATCTTCTCTCTCTCTCTTTCCCTTTTTCTTTCTCCTTTCTCTCTCGATTTCTTTACTATTTTCTTTCTCTTATTCCCTTTCTCTCTTCCTTTTCTTTCTCTTATTCCCTTTCTCTCTCCCTTTTCTCTCCCCCTTTCTCTCTCCCTGTCCTCTTTTTCTTTTTTAGAAGACGGCATATGTTGGACTCTACGCTGTTTTCTTCCAGTCTTCAAAACCTTCTTCCGTTCTGTTTTTTTTTTTTTTTACGGTAAAGCATAAAATGCAGCAGATCGGTAGAATCATTCGAGCGCATTGGCTCGGGAACAGGTGGTGCAGGGATTGCAAGCGTATCCACTAAAATTTTTTGGCGAGGGGACAATAAAAACGCTTTGAACTTCCTCCTGAAAAACTTTATCGCCAAAACGAACGAGCATGAAACATTTTTGGATTGATTTGAAACATCGCCTCTCCATTATTGGATTTATCTGACTTGATTAATGTACAAATATAATAATAATTATTATTATTTTATGTTTTGTTACACAGCACTGGTCACAGTGTGCTTCCCTGCATTGCTGGGTAGGCGGGCTGGCCAACATTCCCTGTGACTGGAACGCCGGTCTCTTGCAGGGTTAACCATTTGTACTTGGGTTAACGCGCCGCCAGCCTGGGAAGCGAAACCACGATCATGCGATCATGCGTACAACACCCTAACGACTAAGCCACACACACACACACACACACGCACACACACGTGTGTGTGTTAGTGTTCGTTACACTCCCTCGCCGTTTGGCAGCTAATATTGGTTTCTTTACTGCAGGACATTTTGTCCGATGCAGAATTCCATTAATCCATTGCTGTGGAGTGGTACTTTATTTTGTAGATCTCGATAGGACAAAAGGCAGAGTTATCTCCATGGGGAGAAGAATGAGGAGGAGGAGGAGGAGGAGAAGAAGAAGAAGAAGAAGAAGAAGAAGAAGAAGAAGAAGAAGAAGAAGAAGAAGAAGAAAAAGAAGAAGGCAATGGCAACGACTCTCCCCCTCTACTTCC
>NC_068998.1:5720379-5721355 GCF_001194135.2 Octopus bimaculoides | reverse complement strand
CGACTCTCCCCCTCTACTTCCCCTCTTCCTACTCCATTTGACAAATGTAATTCCTTGAGCCAACAATGTTAAATAACCATTTAAATCCCTGTTGCTGTTGTATATAAGACTTCCTGAGACACGTCTGGAAGCATTCGTTCAGTCATTGCTATTTAGTGAGACAGCCCGATGCAATAAGTAGATCGGATTGCATCAGCTCTGAAATGAGAAGAGAACTTTTAAACGAAATTTAATTTCACTGACCGACTGCTGACAGTCTGCACTCATTTTTTTTTGTCTTTTTTTTGTAAATTACACCATAGAATTATTTATTGCATCTGAGGTGTCGAACTGGCAGAATCGATAACTCACCGGACTAATAGGCTTTATGTTCTGAGTTCAAATACCGCCAAAGTCGACTTCGCCTTTCATCGTTTCAGGATCAATAAAAAATATGTACTAGTTTGTATGTGTGCGTATATATATGTATATGCGTGTGTGTGTGTGTGGTCATTATGAGTGGCAAATATGCATATACAATGAACACGAAGAATGTACAGGAAATAGATTTCCTTAAATGTTCAGGGGTATCCTTAGAAGTAGTGAACAGTTTCCATTGCTTAGGTAACCATATTAGCCTCAGTGTTCAATTAGGACTTTATTTTATCGCCCTTGAAAGGGTGACTTGTCAGTTCGTTTTCATCGTTGCCCAGGAGTCACCCACAATAACATCACTCCCCCCCCCACCGCCACTAATCCTCTATATGTTGTTAAAACAGAATATCCAGTGATCCCATTTTCCGACTGGTAGAGGGTTGTGAGCACCTGGCGATATTCTAAAGCCCAGGCGTCCGGTCTCAGTCTTTCTTTCGCCCCGGAATGCAGCTCCGTTGAGGAAATGAGCTGCGGAGAGACGTTCCTCACAAACGGAGGCCACACATGTCCGCCGTCCAGGAAAACGTTGCCGGTTGCACAACCTCAGCTTGTGTTTGCATAT
>NC_068998.1:5717639-5720206 GCF_001194135.2 Octopus bimaculoides | reverse complement strand
GTAATGTAGGCATTTGCTATTTCTGCCCAACCTTTCGGGGGACAGCTTTACTTCGGTGCATTTCTGGGTAAGACTGGTCATGCTTTTCGTCACCTCGTCCAGGTTCTTAACCCCTTGGAAATCCAAACAATAGCAAAGACATTATCCCATGCATTCTTCCATTTATTTCGAAATATACTTGGATGTGTTTTATGAGCAATTTGGATGTTATTTCTGGCTTGATGGCTGGGGACGGGTAGTTGAATGTTGGAATCCAGAGGTGGAGAGAAAGACGTCACAGGAAAATACAAAATCACAGTAAACAAAATGTAATAGATATGTGTGTGTGTGTGTGTGTGTTTTGCTTGTTTGTTTTGTTTCTGTTTCATTGTTACAAAGATATTGAATAAAGCAATGGTTTTGTTTTCACATATCTGTAATTCCATGACATAAATTGTGTCCTCATTTATTACACAACATATATTGTCAACAAATTAATGACTTCAAATACTTTTTGTTTAATTAATGCAGCAATCTGGCAGAATCGTTAACACAGTGGGAAAAATTCCAAGCCTGAAGTAGGGAACGTTTTAGATGTGGGCATTGACTGAATACTTTCTTCCTGGAGTTTAAAAATGTCCCTGGGTCGAGCGAGTTTTTAGGATTTTTTCCTTCAGTTCTAGTGAGGTTATGCGCCTTCAACCATTTGAGTCTGATAAGACCCCTATACTGGTAAGCTCTATATAGGAAACCAATGGTCACTCTATGACCAGCCATAACTTTTAATTTCCTAATATATATATATATATATATATATATATATATACAGTTGAAATTTACAGAAAAACAAAAGACGAAGTCAGGCGTATGAACAACAAGCAGGTGTATTAGTTTGAAGCTCGGGAAAGTGAAAAAGTCTTTTACGTTTCGAGCCTATGCTCTTCAACAGAAAGGAATAAGAGAAAAAAAACAGAGAGAGAATAGAGAGTGTGAAAATGCACCCGAATCTCAAAATGTGTAGTCACTTTGAGATTCTGAAACAGATTTGTTAAAATACCAAACTGGTTTTGACAAGTTTTCGTCTATCAATGGTAAAACAAGAAAATAGATAATAGAAGGCTTTAGGAGAGGTTAAAGTTACCAGGGAAAATTCATGCGTAAGAGATCAAATGTTCATACGATTTCCAATGAGTTTCATAGAGAGTAACAGTAATACAAGTTCAAATCTATAACAGTTATACATGATTGGAAATTCAGTAGTAATGGGTTATATTAACAATTAGATACAATGAGGTTTTAAAAAAAAGAGTAAGAGGAAATAGAAAATGAAAGAAAGAAAAAAGGTTTTTTTTTACAATTACCGTTAAAGTGCATGAAGGAGGGTTCTCTGCCGCTGGTCTTGCTGATAAGAGTTCAAAATAAGTTAAAATTGCTTTATATATGTATAGTTTTATGGTAAAAGATCAAGTTCTGATTGGCTATAATATTTTTTTTGTTTTGGCTGTAATCTAGCGTTCTAGCTGGTTGATTTCCTGGTGATGTCATTTGTTTGTTGAATGTTTTAACCTTTTATTCTTGACCTGCACTGAGGTTAGTTGGTTTTCTACTTGCATCATTTTGTTGTTGACAAAGGACTTGGTAACTTGATCTTGCTTGATGGTCACCCAGCGTTCCGATTGGTTAATTCTCTTCAGAAAGCACTAGTTCGGTCAATTCAATATTTATATTTTTCTTTCTGGGGACCCGAAAACAATCTCATTGGTTCAGCTTAGGGTAACATCAGAAACTCGTGCTTGAGAAGGTGTAAGGTGTTATTGTGCAGCAGTTTGGAGGTAGGGTTTTGAACCCCAGAGGTAGCTTTTTATTTACACCTGTTGTTCTGGTCGATTTTCATGAATAAATTGTATTTTCTCATCCTGGTGTGTTGTTATAAGGTATTCAGTTGTGGTTTATATTTCTTAAATGTATTTTCCTTATTCAATCGGAATTAGGCTGAAGTCTTTCTAGTGCATTGACAGAGAAAGGAAATCTGATATTTTGAACATTTGTTCCTAAAGCAGAGAATACAATGGACTGTTAGATAACAATCCGATTATATAACCTTACGCTTATCAGAGTCAGCCGATAGGGAAGGAAATATGGCAACTGCTCTCTATTGTCGGAGGTGGATTAACTCGTCCGGTTTGAGGCTGCTGTGAAAAACCGGATGTGTTAATCCAACTCCGACAATACAGAGCAGTCGCCATATTCCCTTCCATATCGGCTAACTCTGATGAGCGTAAGGTTATATAATCGGATTGTTACCTAACATTCCATTGTATTCCTTGCGTGAAACCGATTGGTAAGAGCATGTGATGGATATATAATACTGTACATTTCGGGTACCCACTCTATTGACAGATATACGAGTGCATCTGTTCTTTGACTTCTAGTCTCTCAGACGACTCACGTACACGCGCACACACATACATACACACATATATATGTATGCATGTGTATATGTACGTATATGTGTGTACGTATGTATATATGCGCATTTGCTTGCGGATCAATAACTACCACAACGTGTGTGTGTATGGTTGCTAGAT
>NC_068998.1:5715994-5717412 GCF_001194135.2 Octopus bimaculoides | reverse complement strand
TTAAGCATCGTTATGACATTTTGTAGCTGTTGTGTGTGTGTATGTATGTATGTGTGTGTGTGTAGTGTTTATATATTTATATCCTTTTGTAGGATATGTGTGTGTGTGTGTGTGTGTGTATACGTATATGTTTATATGTGTATGTATATATATATATATATATGTGTGTGTATACATATATGTTTATATGTGTGTATATATATATGTATGTGTATACGTATATGTTTATATGTGTGTGTATATATGTGTGTGTGTACATACGTATATGTTCATATGTGTGTGTGTGTATGTATATATACACACATAGATAGATAGATAGATAGATAGATAGATAGATAGATATCATAGTGTTTTTGTGTATAAATAGATTTACACCTATGTACGTGCAGTAAAGTCCTCAAAACATTTTTCTATGTACTTTTTTTATTTTCCGTTTCTTTTACACTTTCACTATTTTGCTTTTCTTTTCATGCTCTTTCAATTCATTAAACATCCCTCTCTCTCCAATGACCAGCCACTTCATATCTTTGTTATATCACCTTTTATTCTCAACCTTTTATTTACCTGAAGCCACTTACGAAAACAGCGATATTCGCGAGATAAAAAGAAACAATCTATTCGAAAAAATCAGCTTATTTCACTGTCATAAGAAGATTTCTTATTTAAAAAAAAAATGGCGGACAGTCAAATGATTACGTGATAGATAAACGTATTCGTTAAAATACTTCGTAAATTTCGTACATAAAATAACAAACTGTGACCAAAAATAACAAAATGTTTGAATAAGGTATAATTTTTAGCAGCGAACCGTCAACAACAAAAGAAACCTTAGCAGTAGCTATAAAGGCTTTGGAAGAATACAGGTGTGAAACGAATTGTTATGAAGAAGAACGTGGGTTTTAACAGTTACAACACCTTTCAGAAACCTACATAAAGAGGTGTCTCACAGATTGACAAATACGAGTGCTCCTCAGAAAGAAAAAAAAAATGGAATAACCTGAAATTTGTTTTGCGTAATATTTTGTGCGATTATTGCTGAGAAATACTTATACGACACAACATAAGATTATTCACGGACTGTCAGACATACGCACATACACATATATACATATGTAGATACATATAAACATACATAGGTATATAAATACTTACATATGTAGATACACACATACACACAAATACATACATACATACATCTAGTTTCCGTCTCCCAAATTCACTCACAAGGCTTTAGTCTGCCCGAGACTATAGTAGAAGACACTTGCTCAAGGTGCCACGCAGTGGGACTGAACCCGGAACAATGTGGTTGGTAAGCAAGCTACTTACCACACAGCCACTCCTACGTACACACACACACACACACACACACGCACACACGCACATATACACTATCTTTGTAAAAATAAACGCAAGATCTG
>NC_068998.1:5714074-5715872 GCF_001194135.2 Octopus bimaculoides | reverse complement strand
CACATATATACATATGTAGATACATATAAACATACATAGGTATATAAATACTTACATATGTAGATACACACATACACACAAATACATACATACATACATCTAGTTTCCGTCTCCCAAATTCACTCACAAGGCTTTAGTCTGCCCGAGACTATAGTAGAAGACACTTGCTCAAGGTGCCACGCAGTGGGACTGAACCCGGAACAATGTGGTTGGTAAGCAAGCTACTTACCACACAGCCACTCCTACGTACACACACACACACACACACACGCACGCACACACGCACATATACACTATCTTTGTAAAAATAAACGCAAGATCTGCGCTACTGAAAGGTCGTTGACACACTCGTTTCATTTCTTTTTTTCTTTTCTTTTGTTTTTTCTTCTTGACACAGTTTCCCGTAATCTTGGTATGTATTGTGCCTTATGCATGAAACAATTGCTTCTTGAGTCTGCAGGATTATGTCAGAACAGTTGCAACGCCAATATTATTATTTTATTATAGGTGATGGGCGGAAAAAATTCTGCTTCAAGATTGTAATTTTGAATGAGTTTTAATATTTTTTAGTGAATTTTAAGATTTTGTGACGCAGGCGTGGATATGCTTATGTGTCCTTATGCTAAATTAACCACAAACTCTGCATACCCAAAAATAATTCACAAAACTAAAATATTCTAAACGATATAAAATATTATTGTTGTTGCAGCAGCTGCTATGACATAACACTTACCCTTCCGACAAAGAATTACATCATGAATCAGGTAAAAAGCGGGTGGCACGACAAGAAAAGTTATGGAAGAGAGGTGAACGACCTCTAAGACAGATCTTTCGTTTATTTTTGCAGTGAGACGTCGAATACATAAATTCATTGAAAAGTCATTAACAGAAGCCGATTTTCTGCATGATAATTCGCTTCTTAAGGTATTTTAAAATAATCTGATCGTAATTTGTTTATTAATCTAATAATCCTTTGTTACTATTGGCACAATGCCTGAAGTTTTGGGGGAGGTGACTAGTCGATTACATCGGCTTCAGTGTATCACTGGTACTTAATTTATCAACCCCCGAAAGGATGAAAGACAAAGTCGACCTCGGCGGAATCTGAACTCAGAACGTAAAGGCAGACTGCTAAGCATTTCGCCCGGCGTCCTAACGATTCTGCCAGCTCGCCGCCTTATAATAATCCTGAAATTGTAATTACAGGTACAACTCACTTTTACCCGCCGAGTGAACTGGCGTAACGTGAAATATAGTGTTTCGCTCAAGGACATAAGGCACTGCTTGGAATCGAACTCACGATGTGAGCCGAACATACTAGCCACTAAGCCTCATGCCTTCACAAACGCACATATTTGCACGAAGACATACATACATTTATACATACATATAACATTTCATAACGGTGGATTAAATATGGCGGCACCGCGAAAGCACGACTGGGCCTCCTGGCCCAGCTGTCCATTTCACATAGCTACGTGACATTTTGCTAACGGAAAATGAAGAAGTTTAAAGAAGGAGAAAATAATGAAAAAGAATTCTTGAACTGTTAGTCATAGGCATCCTGTTTGATTTAATTTCTGTTTAGCTCAGGTAACTGACTGTTTGCATAACAAGTTAACACGTAATGGACTGCGTTTTTTTTTTTTTTCCCGTTTTGCTGCCTTCTCCCATTGGAAGCCGCGCAATGGCGACGATATATATTAGATATTAAACGTGTAAGCTTGTTTACTTTCGGAAGTGTCACTCAAGTTGGATATATATGTATATATATATATATATATATATATATATATAT
>NC_068998.1:5711244-5712575 GCF_001194135.2 Octopus bimaculoides | reverse complement strand
ACACACACACACACACACACACACACACACACACACACACACACATGTATGTATGTATGTATGTATATATGTATGATTGTATGCATGTATGTTTGAATATATGTAAGTGTGTAGCTTGTTCTATGTATGCGTACCTTTTCACATTATATATATAGCTATGTTTACTCAAACACTGACAATAACAGGCTTTGAATGAGTATAGATTTATTGCATATTTGTCTCCTTACATACACAAATCTATGGAAATATCTCAAAAGCCTTTTCTCTCTTTCAAGCAAAGGATTTGGCCAGGGACGCCAGGACTCTTTCTCGCCACCTCCATTCCAAACAAGCTTCTTCCCCACAACGAACTTCATTATATAAACATATCCATCTAACTATCTATCTATATATTTATACACATATCCTATTAGACATTAAAAGTATTTTCTATCTGTCTCGACTTCCTTCTGGTTTACACTGCAAGCGCACAAAGCAGTTGAAGTCTTTTCCGTCTTGAAATAACAGGTTTTTAATAACATTATTAACACAATTATGGAATTATACATGCGCTACAAAACAGAAGTCGGCCCACAACATCATTTCTCCGAAGATTTCCTGAAGAAGAGATCCTAACCCCGAAATATTGGAGTACAAGATAAAATGAGAATCCATCGACTTGTATTATTTCTTATAACTTACAAACATACATTTGGTCTATCTTTACATTCGGAGTTCAAATGTCGCTGAGGCCGACTTTGCCTTTTATCTTTTCGGGGTCGATAATATAAGTACCAGTCGGACACTGGGGTCGATGTAATCGGCTTACCTCCTCCCCCTAACCTGCAGGCCTTGTGCCAAAATATGAAACCATTATTGTTATTGTTGTTGTGAAGGCCAATGAAAAATACACAAGACATCAGTTAATAACGATGAAGCCCCATAAAAATAGTTGATTGCAAAACATAAAAAAGATACTTTCAGGTCAAACAGGGAACTCAATTTAGAATAAGTGTGCTGTGGTTTAGCCGGAGTATATAACTGGTACTAACTTTACGTGATGATTTGAAAGGTGGTAAAATATCCGCGAGGATAAAAAGTGGTAAAGTTGGTCTTTGTGGGATTTATATACTAAATGGAAAGACTCGGAACCGATCGGAGTTTTACCAAAAGTTCTCTCGCAGCAGTGGAAGACTTTTGGTCTTAGTTTTAATATGGCATCTGAAGCATGTTTATTTGGCACGAAACATGAGTAGTAGCAAGAAGAAGAAGAAGAAGAAGAAGAAGAAGAAGAAGAAGAAGAAGAAGAAGAAGAAGAAGAAGAAGACGAAGACGAAGAAGAAGAAGAGGAA
>NC_068998.1:5707456-5711234 GCF_001194135.2 Octopus bimaculoides | reverse complement strand
AGAAGAAGAAGAAGAAGAAGAAGAAGAAGAAGAAGAAGAAGAAGAAGAAGAAAAACAAGAATGGGGAAGAAGCAAAAGAGTCGGAAGAAAAATAAAAGGAAAATAACAGAAACAACAACAACAATAACAAGAGCAACAACAAAAATAAAACAAGAAGAAGAAGAAGAAGAAGAAGAAGAAGAAGAAGAAGAAGAAGAAGAAGAAGAACAACAACAACAACAACAGCAATAATAGTAACAGAACGAAAGAAGAAGAAGAAGAAGAAGAAGATGCTGATGATGATGATGAATAACAACAACATCAACATCAAGTACTTTAGTAGGAGTCTGGCAAAATTCCTGTTTCTGCGAAATGTCTGACAGAAAGACTCAGTTTATCGGAATGGAACCAACCAAAAACTGTTAATGCAAGAATATCGATTTATTCAAAAGATGGAATTATGCCACACATTTTGTTGCAAAGGCGATAGGTGTTCCATCAGGGTTACAAAGCGACCCCTGGTGACTTTTATGACAAATACTGGGTACTCGTTACAGAGAGTATGTGGGACGGTACAAAGTTTGATTTAGACGGTACAAAGTATTTTGACATGACCATCATGTCGGCTATAGATAATTCTGAGGAAGATAGATAGATAGATAGATAGATAGATAGATAGATAGATAGATAGATAGATAGATAGATAGACAGATCGACGACGACGACGAAAACTCAAAGAACACAAACTATTTTTACCAAATAAAGGACTTGTATCCATGGAGCTTTCGAAAGACGTTGGGTGTTCATTGATCAATGTTAAGGACTTCGAAGCTTCACAATCGGACAGCTGCTGCAGTTAAAATGGTAAACATTATTCTTGGAATAATACAGAGAACATTCCAACAATCAATAGGAATTCCTTACCGATTTATTATTCAATATCGTTCAAGACAATAAAGCGGTGCCCGGACAAAATCGTTATTGCGCCGGAAAAAATGCTTAGCAACCTTTCTTCCGATTTTACGTTCTGAGTTCCAATACCACCGAGGTGGACTTTGTCTCTCATCCTTTCGGGTTCTACCTTGCCTCTCATCCTTTCGAGGTCAATGATATGAATACCAGTCGAAGACTGGTGTCGATGTAATCGTTTTACCTCCTCCCCGAAATTGGTGTCCTTGTGCCAAAATTTGAAACCAATATTGCTCAAGACAATGGGCAGATCACGCCTGGAACAGAACCAGAACCGAAATGTATCCACAGTTTCAAAAATAAACGAAACTAGGGATAAATTTCTTTGCGTAAAGAATTCAGTCATTCATACGTATAGTGACTATCCGTGGTCTGATCAATAAGCATCCAGACTGTTGCCATAGTAACGAAGCTAAAGCATGCAGAGTGAAGCCTCTTGGCAAAGATTGACTTTGAACTCTGCTGTGCATGCGCACAAAGTTTTAACGTTCTAGCTCGCTTTCGCTGTTTACAGCAGTGCTTCGAAGGAATGTGTGTAACGTGTGATCGTCGCATTGACCATGACAGAGAAAGTTGTCATGGCGATACCTGCTCAGAGGCCAACGCAAAATTCGAGGTCAATATGTACCTGGTGGCTTCACTCTGCGTGCTTTAGTTTCGTTACTATGGCAACAGCCCGTATGCTTATTGATCAGACCACGTACGAGCAAATCCATTGCTAGAAAGAATCATTGAAATGAGTTAATGGTAATGCAACGTGAGGCCCTTATACGACTCTTGACATCCGCCAAAGACTTGCACATTTTATTGCATAATGCACTCATACATATATACACGCATGCGTATTCACACACGCACAGAGACTCACATACATACAAGCGCGCTGGTCTTCATCTAGGATGAGATTCCTGCAGAAAACGAGCAAAGCAAAGCCAGCCTTTCTATTCATTGCCACTTTAAAAGATTTTTTTCCAAAATTAGATGTGAAGTGATTGATTTGTCTTCAACGCTCCACAAACAGAGACAGGGAATGAGGAATAGAAGGAGAATGAGGGAGGAAGAGGAAGAGATATGATGCGATATGATAGCACATGTCAGATTAATAACAGGAAAAGTCAATTTCATCATATAGATGGTTATAATAGATTGAACTTCGACCAATCATAAATGAACAAGCGGCCATTTATAAAAATTGTTTTAGAGATAGATACTAACACGCCAGAAAGATAGTAAACCTTTTCGAAGAGAA
Source organism: Octopus bimaculoides (assembly GCF_001194135.2). NCBI lineage: Eukaryota > Metazoa > Mollusca > Cephalopoda > Octopoda > Octopodidae > Octopus > Octopus bimaculoides. Next base: position 5,709,037 of record NC_068998.1, on the reverse strand, counting down.
AGAAAGCTCTATAGAAATTAATATCGATCACAGTGGGTTGGTTGTCGAGTGAAAGACAATCGGCCAATTCTAAAATAGGCTAGATGAATATTGAAAGAACAATAAATTTGAAGCATTCTTGTGATATACAGAACGAGCGCTTTGTGAACGAACAATATGGCATTTTATATGCTTTGTTTCACAGCGGTAAGAAAGTGTGAATAGTGTTTTATAAGACTGAAATGTTAAGTTTTAATGATATTGTAGTTATGGATTAAGATTAAATAACAGTGTGTTGAATAAATAAGTGTTGAGAAATATGACAGAGAGAGAGAGAGAAAGTGGAGGAGAGAAAAGAAAGGGAGGGAGAAATACATAGGTAAGTAAGTGTAAGTTACTTACAGATTAGACAAGTGAAGTAGCATAGCTGCTGGAGGTGAGGGAGTGGCCCGCCCCGGGTGACGCTTTTACGAGGACAGCTCTTTTGGGTCTGCTGCTATAAGCAAGCTGCATGGCGACCTCACCGGTACTGGGGTCACAAGCAAGCACCCACTGCACATGCTGTAGAGTGGTTGGCATTAGGAAGAGCGTCCAGCCATAGAAACCCCTGTTAAAGCAGAGGAGGGGCAAGAAAAGAGGTAAGTTCCTGGAAAATTCCAAGGAGGGTGAGCTGAGGTGGAGGAAGGGGAGGATAGACTTCCTGGTAAAGTCCAAGGAAAGGGAGAAAAGTGGCAATGTCCTGGAAAATTGCAAGGAGGAGTTTTGGGGGGAGGAAGGACTTCCTGGAAAGGGGAGGAAGGGATAGAAGGGGAATGCTTTCCTGATAAAGTCCAAGGAAGGGCGAAAAAAGGGAGAACTTCCTGGAAAATTACAAGCGGGAGTTGAGGTGGGGTAAGAAGAGGAAGGGGGCGATGGACTTCTTGGAAAAGCCCAAGGAAGGGTTAATTATTTATACGACTCACTTTCATTTTTACAAAACAAGCATCCAGCCGTCACAGGCAGACGACATCGCTGTTACCTATTGCTGTCATTTAAAGCACGTGAAGCAAGACGAGTAGAAACAGAAAGAAATTACCTACAAACAAGCTTAGATCATGAATAGTTTTGTGAATTTGATCATAATAGACATTAGCACAAATATGTGGCATATTAAATTCATCATCGATTACGTCAGTTATTTTTTTTGTTGTAGTGTTTTCAAATATTTCCACAACAAATTGTAAGGATTGAATACAAAATGCAAAACAGCGTGTCGCAGGTTGTACGCACACACTCACACAAGTGGCTCCCCAGTTGCTAGCGAGTGATGGTGGAACGAGTTAGCGGTGGTGGTGGTGGTCATGTTGGTAGTGGTTGTAATTAATGTGAAGCTGATCCATTGTCATCCGTGACTAATCTGAGAGCCGAAAAATCCACGCTATGGCGCCTGCAGCTGGTTTGGTGGTGGTAAAAGAATTATTAAGCTAAACTCGATGCTTTACTAATAATGAGAACAACAGGAATATAAACACGTACACCGACATACTCATAACACCCATTGACACACACGTGTGTGTGTGGGTATATATATATATATATATATATATATATATATATATATAT
>NC_068998.1:5704546-5707365 GCF_001194135.2 Octopus bimaculoides | reverse complement strand
TCTATCAATCTATCTATCTATCTATCTATCTATCTATCTATCTATCTATCTATCTATGCACATACATACATTGGCGGTGCTCCATCATGGCCACGGCGTTAGGGCTGAAACATGTAAAAGAATAAAAGAATGTATATATAGAAAGATAGATTGATATATATATATATATATATATATGTGTGTGTGTGTGTGTGTGTGTGTATACACACACATACATATATACATGATATATGTGAATAACTTGTTGCTGCTGCTGCTACTACTACTACTACTACTACTACTACTACTACTACTAATACAAGACACAAACAGAAACACACACACACACATCTGGCTACACCACCAAACTCCTCTATATGTTATAATAATGTAACTCCACAGTTCGTTCATTTATTCATTCATCTATCTCCAACGTGATTTGGCAGTTAGGCAATAATCGATGCTACGCAATAATCGAACTTGCATTAATCATAGAACTCGGTTACTTTAACCGAAAATTGCCTCACTCGTCTCCCGCCAAAAATAAAACAGAAACAAAAACAAAAACAAAAAGAGCCGACGATGGAGTCTAATGGCCGTCGTTTGAATAGCGCAGAAATTGCAAAACAAATTTCCTTGTTTCATCTCTTGTCTCATGTTACAGTCATTGGACTGCGGTCATGCTGGGGCACCACGTCGAAAGGTTTTCGTTGAACAAATCGATCCCAGTATTTAGGTATTTTTGAAATTTGGTATATGGTCTCTTTGCTGAACGGTCTAGATGTTTCCCGCTGTCCTTTAAGCTTAGAGTTCTTTGGGGTTGACTTGCCTGACTTATGTTTTTGTTGATGTTGATACAAGTTTCGTCGTTTTCTCGGACTTTTACAAAATGCTAGCAGGGAAGTTTCTTAAACCCTTTGTGGTGAGGTGCAGGAACCTGACAACACTGTAGATGCCAGGAGCCTGGTGTTGGTCTTCATTTGACGCAGGGTTGCAGCTCTGACAAAGAGACGATCTGTGAGAATACGTGCCTGGCAAAAGGTGACCACTCTTGAACATCGCCTACGATTTTGTAGATGCCGCAGTTTCAGCATGACTGCGTATCATCAGCTTCGGCATACGAAGCCCACTGTGAAGAGGGCGTTGGCATTCCAAAGGCATATGTGTTCTTAACGTAGTTCCCAGGGAAATTCAACGTCACAGAAGATGCGATAAGGCCTGCCCTTTGAAATGCAAGTACTAATCATTTTTCAGTTGAATGGGCTGGAACAATGTGAAATCAAGTGCCTTGCTCAATGACACATCGTGCCGCTAAGTATCGAACTGGCGATTTTACAATCTTGAGTCGATTACTCTCACCATTTAGCAACACGCCTTCGGACGTCAGCAGTGGACGAAATGTTTAATCAATGGAATGCGCTCCATCTTAAATAAACGAAGGACATTTTAATCTGGTTAGCTGAGAGCTGGGGTAAAGCACGACGGTTAGGCGGTAATATATTACGAAAACGATATAGGCATTAACCGCCATTGTCCGACCTCCGAGCTTTTGGGGGTAAGCTTCGTCTCAGCTCATTTCTGAGCAAAGAAAAAAGCCCAAAGAACATTATAAAATGCTTATGTAATATTGTAGTATTTATTTACAAAATAGATATAAGATAAAAAATAACTGTCAACTTTTATTATATTCATTATATATATCGTTTCCGGTATAGATTAATATTACTAAGAAATATTACTGGTCCCTGGCCCTTTGATAAAAAAAAAAAGAAAACTGCCGGTACGCCATATCAGATAGTTTGAGAAGCACTACTCTACATGACAACCGATAAAATAGACGAGACTTCAAGACAACAAAGGTTACATAGGCACGCATACCCCACACAATCTCCACATGTGGGCGTATATTCACACACACACACATTCTAATAAACAACAAGAAGTACAATGGCCGTCCACAATAAATATTATTTAGGCTATAGGGCGGTGAGCTGGCAGAATAGTTAGTACGCCGGGCGAAATGCTTAGCAGTATTTCGTCTGTCTTAACGTTCTGAGTTCAAATTCCACTGACGTCGACTTTGCCTTTCATCCTTTCGGGGTTGATAAATTAAGTACCAGTTGTGTACTGGGGTCGATCTAATCGACTGGCTCCCTTCCCTAAAATTTCGGGTCTTTTGCCTAGAGTAGAAACGAATATTATTTAGGTTGGCGCTCAAAGAATCAAACAATTAGAGTAATTATTATAATATTTCGGACATATGCTCTTTTCCGGATACTAGAGAAAAATCCAGCAATAAATGGATAGAGAAGGAAAAGAACAAAGGAGGAGCAAAATTTCAGTCCCACTGTCTTTAACAATAGCCCCAGGCGCCCGGCAAAGTCTTAAGAGTAGATTTGGTAGACGGAAACAGAGATAATCTGTTGTGTGCGTGTATGATGTATATATATATATATATATATATATATATATATATATATGATAAGGTCTTCGGATCACATTCAAATTTCGTGGGTTGGATTCTGGGGCTCAGCAGTATGTTTAGTTCTTGAGCAAAGGACGGTAATCCAGCATATATCGTTAATCCAGTCACCACAGCTTAAGATGAGTAATAATTCCTGTAACAGCAGCTGTTAACTCTTCGACGAGCTTATAATCTATTTCCTCCTACACGCCACAGAGCAGGTTCACTCACGGTCTACTGAACGCGTAGACACGTGACAGGTCTTTAAGTCTCCCCCCTCTCTCTAACTATCTACATATACACACACGCACACACACACGTACATACATACATATATATATATATATATATATATATATATATATATATATATATA
>NC_068998.1:5700173-5701384 GCF_001194135.2 Octopus bimaculoides | reverse complement strand
GTGTGTGTGTGTGTGTGTGTGTGTGTGTGTGTGTGAGTGAGTGTGAATGTGTGTTTGTGTGATTGTAAATAACACACGTTTCATGATACATCTTACATTTTTATGTGAGACAACCAGCAAAAATAGGCAGATGCATGTTATCAGTGCCTTAACTCGGTTAGTAGCTTTGACATTTGAAATTGCATGAGCTGTCTACATGCTAGTAGACGCCATTGTTACAAACACAGAAACGCTCGCAAAACACACACACACACACACACAAGCACACACAATAGCAGAATACCCGGCGTTACCTAGGTTGAGAAGTCGGTATTATTTTTGATGAAAATATATTTGATAATACAACATTGGTACAGTCCAATAGACATGTTATCTTTCATATTAGATATATAAAAAAACATACCATATTTGACAGCATAGAAAACGCACATTTTTCCCGCCCTTAAAAATGTTTAAAAAAAATCTATCCCTGCCTCAAGTCATATACGCGAAGTCGCTTCAAATTTTGCATGGTTTAATGCACTGAAAACGTTTTATATTTCTTGACTATGCGCTGCTGAAATTGGTGTGCATCTCTTGCTTGTGCAGCTTTCATGCCATCAAATGCGGTCTATAGCTTTCCCGTGTCTGATACACCTTTCGCCTAACAGGCCTCTAATAATAATGGTAAAGATATATCGAAATTAAGTATATTATATAAGAACGTAGGATTTAAGTAAATTTGGAAAGTAAGTAGAAAGTAGTTTATTTTACTTGAAGTATCGCTGAACAGAATATATTATTTTTAATTGTTGAAATTCTTCAATTCTGAAAATAATATGAAAAATTTTATCACGTAGAAACCGGTTTGTTTGTCGGACGATGAAGTACAAATGGAAATATAATCATACTTATATAGTAGGGAAACCGGAGTACCCAGACGAAACCTTGCTTATCTAGATATTGGAACAGTAAGCTTTTTAATCTTGACATTCTTCAATTCGTAAGATAACTCGGAAAAAAAATTTTTGAAAAAGTAGAATCCGGTTTGTTCGAACGTAAAGCAAGAATGGAAATAAAATCAGTTCTTATACATTTCCAGGAAGTCCTCCCTTCCTCTCCCCATCTCCCTTCCTTGGATCTTCCCAGGAAGTCCTCCTTTCTGCGGAACATGTGTATATGTGTGTGTATACATATATATATGTATATACACACATATATGTATGTGTATA
>NC_068998.1:5698169-5699228 GCF_001194135.2 Octopus bimaculoides | reverse complement strand
GGTGGCGACGGTGGTGGTAACGTGGTGAGGATCAATGTGTGATGGTGGTGGTAGTTGCTTGGTATGGTGGTGGTGGTGGCAGTGGTGGGGACGCGGTGGTTGGTTTGTGGGTGACGAGCGGTAATGTGCGCCAGTAGTAGTAGTAGTAGTAGTAGTGGTGCTCGTGTTTGTGGTATTGGTGAGTGTGACGAAGGCGATGGTGGTGTGTCGTGTTATGCTCTGTGTGTGTGTTTGTGTGTGTGTACGGGGGAAGTGGGAAAGGGCACGGCGGAGGTCGTAACTGTGACTCTCTGTGGAGGTGACACTGTTCGTAGCCATAAAGGTTATGAAACAACAACTGCTATCGCAACCTTGATGACAACAACAACAACAACAACAACAACAACAACAACAACAATAAGCACGATTATCTTTTCTACTCCAGGCTCAAGGCCCGAAAATTTTTGGAGGGGAGGGGGAAGTCGATTAGATCGACTCCAGTACGCAACTGGTACTTAATTTATCGACCCCGAAAGAATGAAAGGCAAAGTCGACCTCGGCGGAATTTGAACTCAGAACGTCCCGAAAAGGATGCGAAGCAAAGACGATCTCGACGGAATTTGAACTTAGAATGTAAATGCAGACGACATACCGCTAAATGCAGACGACATGCCGCTAAGCAATTTGAATTCGAACCACTGAGAACGGGAACAAATACTGGAAGGCATTATTGTCCCTAAGTTGCAACGACTGTGTTACTTCACCTCATACACGTGCAGACACACACACACACACATGCACCCCCCCCCACTGAGGTTTGTTAGAGCAAACAGGAGAAATTGAACTATACACATGAGTATATATACTTGTTAATTTAATATTTTTTATCCGAAAAGTTACATTCCTTTTCCCTCTCCAAAAATATTAAAAAAACCCCATAAACGATTGTCAAGAGTCAAGTGCAAACCAGTTCAAACCGGACACCTCTTCAAGATTTCTGTAAACATATTTTAATGCATTTCTATGAAACCTCTGGTACGATCCTCGTCGTCACGAAACATTGCGAGAGGAAGCGGAAGG
>NC_068998.1:5693355-5697859 GCF_001194135.2 Octopus bimaculoides | reverse complement strand
AAAATGACTTATGATATCGCGTATATTTTGTATGGAGAGTATATTCCTGGGTGGGGGAATGATAGCGAATTTTTGCCACCACCCCACGTCGCAACTCTCGTGAGCCACATTGTTGAACTTTTCATAATCAGTTTTATTAAAGGTGAAGGAGGGACAAGAGGAGGAGGAAGAGGATAGAAAGGAGAGGAGGGCGGAGAAAAAAAAGGAGAGTGGACGAAAGAAGATATTGATGATGATTGTGATGATGGTGGTGGTGGTGGTGGTGTTCGTGATGCGGGTGGTGATGATGAAGAAGAAGAAAAAAGAAGATAAAGAAAAAGAAAAAAAAAAGAAAAAAGAAAGAAAAGAAAGTGAAGAAGATGAAAAAGGAGGCGGGGTAGTAGTTGGAGTTGCAGGCGGAGGAAAATGAGGAAGTAGAAGAAGAAGGAGGAAGATGGAGAAAAAGAAAGGAGAAAAAAGGACAGCTAGACACACACACGCATTATCGCAAAAATATACAGAACACTTTCACTCAACCCTTCCTGCACCTAACCCTTTACCCCCAAATAACCCCTCTTCCCCTTGATTGTTACCAGTGCAAACTAGTGCAAACCGGTTCAAACCGGACATTTCCACAATTATTCTATAAACATGCTTTTTAGCGTTTTCTATGGAACCTTTCAGTTTTGTTTGAAGAAATAGTTTAAGTAGTTACCTGTCCAGTATGTTTGTGCTTCAAGGATCTTTTATTCGTCTTGTATTTGCTATCGTCGTCCTTGTCATTATTATTGATGCTTTTTTTGTGTAATTTTTCCTCTTTTATCTGCTGTTTTTCTAAAATATATTTTCTTATAGAGGCTGTGGCAGACACGCTCATAGGTTCGCCATGTTTGATAAACGTTTCAATAAAAAAAGAAAAAAACAGACGTTTTGTTTCACTTCATGCTGCAATTCAAGTAGATTATAAACGGTACAGCATTATCTACATGAAAATATCATTAGCATATATACTAAAACTCAATAACTCCACTGAAATCGCCATGTGAAATATGGGAGATTATTATTCTGTCGCAGTGTCTGCCATAATGTTGCTCTGAATAACCATTTAAATGATATATTAATAGGCAGATGCGTTGGTCTATTGGAAACAGGGACTAACTTGGTCTTAAGAAAATATAGTTTTACGATGATACTGATGATGGTGGTGGTGGACAAACTGGCGTCTATTCTTGAGAATAGACGCTCAACTGCAGCACTGGATGGGTTGGCAATCTACTGCCACATAATCAATTGTTACCTTAACAAATTAAGGAAAAGCTTTATGAAATATACTTAAGATATTTAATTAAAAATTAGTACCTGAACTATCCTAAGTAATATCATTATATGTTTTAGATTTCTCGTCGACAGATATCATCTGTATGAGCTTGAGATGAGACCAATTACTTTGCTTTCGATAATTATATTTCAAATGCGTATTTTTCAGAATATTTTCTTCGTTCGTTGCCATTTAATCGGTATGCGGTATAAATGTGAAATATCCTCCACATCCAGACACTTCCCTTGATTTTCGAGACGTTTTTACAACAAAAACACGAACACAACGAAGTATGCATGCAGCTTATTTTAAACAATACCAGTAATACTTTGGTTGTTACATAAAGTGACAAGACAAGTAGCAGGCACCATATGATATCTGTTGTGCTTGTTTTCAAGTTCACTGACACGAATGGATGCAGAAAAACAAAAACGTTTACTGTGTTGTTCATATTTTTTAACTTGATTGCATTGATGAGAATGAATTTAGGCCAGGATTATTCTAACTCTGGACATAAAGTGCCTGAACTGTGGTACAAACACACACACACACACACACACACACACACACACACACACACACACACACACACACACACACACACACACACACACACACACACACACACACGTATATACAAGGTCTCCATAAAAACCTTTACAATTTAAGAACTCGGAAGTTTGGGTCTCCATCCAGGCCTTTCGCGAAACCCTTAAAGCCAGAAATGTTTCAGCACACTTTCGCGTGTGTGTGTATATGTGTATGTATGTGACTCTGTGTGTGTGTGTGTGTGTGTTTGTGTGTGTGTGTGTGTGCGTGTGTGTGTGTGTGTGTGTGTGTGCGTATGTATCTACATGTGGAAATCTTTAGACAGGTAGAAATAACATTGCAACTTTGATATTTCCCATTAATTTAGATCGATACGAGGTATGTATTGATGAGGTATTGATTGAATATCGAATGGTTGCGATAATGACGATGCTGGTGGTGATGATGATGGTGATGATGATGATGATGATGATAATTATGATGATGATGATGATGATGGTAAAGGTCGTGGTGGTGATGGTGGTAGTAATAATACTGATGGTCGCGGTGGTGGTGGTGGGGAGGTTATAGTGGATTTGATGAAGGTGATGGGGGCGTGAGGTTGGAAGTAGTGATGATGTTGATGAATGTGGGGGTGGAAGTGTCGGTGGTGGTTGCATGATGGTGGTCGTGAAGGAAGTGGCGGTGATGGTGACGACGACGACAACGACGACGACGATAATGATAGTAATGATGGTGATAATGATGATGATGATGGTGGTAGTGGTAGTGATGACGATGATGATGATAATGGTGGTGGTGGTGGTGGTGGCGGCGTCGGTGGTGATGATGATAATGATGATGATGATGATGATGATCGTAGTGGTAGTGGTGGTGGTAGTGATGATGATGATGATGATGATAATGATGATCATGGTGGTGGTGGTGGTGGTGATGATGACAATGGTGATGATGTTAGACTGTTGTTACAATGACGAGGATGAAGGGGGGTAGGTGCAGGATGATGGTGATGGTGATGGTGGTGGTGGTGGTGGTGGTGGTTCCGAGGATGAAGACGATTGTTACGGTGATGGTGACCATGTTGGTGGCGGAGGTGATGGCTGCGTCAATGGTGGTGCTTGTGATTGTTGTTGTTGTTGTGGTGGTGGTGGTGGTGGTGACGGGTGTAGTGTTGGTGGTGGCTATGGTGGTGCTTACAGCAGTTGAGACGATTGTGACGGTTGCAACAATGATGATGATGATGATGATGATGATGCTGAAGGCAACATAGCTAAGCGCGGGATGCGTTGGGAGCTGAGATGAGAAATTATTCCAGTCATCGTATAATCACCGATAGCGTTAATCGGGGGCTCACTGTAAACAGATTATCGGATGGCAGCGCTAAGTATATAAACACAAAGTTATCACCAGCTGAAATATGCTTCGGGCATATTCGAACCTGTGTTTCTCGCGAAAAATTTTCTCCATGACAAAACAGTGAAAGGCTTTCTTGCCTGAAGTATACTGGAACGGCTAACAATCTTGCAATAATTAATTCCCTTGGAATACGAATTTAAGAGTTGTTCCCCTTTCTTCAGTATTTTTTTAGTTACCTCCCTTGAAAATTTTTTCGGTCTCTAAAAGGCCATCTTTTTCGAGAAGCGGTTCGCTTAAGACATGTCTCACAACCAGGCGGGCAGCATTCTGATAGTGCCCGTGGCCCACAGTTTGCTCATCGTTTTTAGCAAGTTTTAGTTCTTGATTTTGAGTACGAAACCTGTCTGTGCTGAGAGATACACGCAGTCAATGTGAACGTTATAGCATGAAGCAAGTTGTTCTGTGTGATTAGCTGAGTCAAAATTAACCCGGATCAGTTAAAATTAACCCCCGTCAAAGAGAAGTCTATGACGGCATTTGTCGCTGAATCGCGAGTCAGGTTAATATATTCGAATGTGATTCCATCCAGACTCTAAATTGAATTGGAATAGAACAAGGAAATAGATTTAATCCGCTCCTATTTTGGATTAACATTAATCAGAACAATAAAAGTCAACCATCTTCATTGACAAGTTTAATTATTTGGAGTCTGACTCTATCCAGACTCTGGATGGATGGGAAATACAGCAAATAAATGGATTAGATACATCTCCTTTTGGGACTTAAGGTTAACCAGGACAAATAAAAATTAACCAGCTTCAATGACGGCGTTTGTCATTAAAACGGAAGGTCCAGTTAAAATATCTGTTGTCTGATTCAATACAGACCCTTGTTAAATAGGAAGTAGAACGAGGAGATGACCAGAGTGGTCAGTTTAATGCCGAAGCCGTGTTTGAAAGGTCGAACAGAGGTGATAAATGTTTTTCTTCATTCGGCTTATGCACCACTCTTTGATCACCGTACTTCAAGAAATAGCTGATCAGATTAATACCCAGATCTAATAATTCATGTGAAGGGCCAGGACTCTATAGTAACAGGTGACACCGTCTAAATCATCTACTCATTAGGCAGAGGATGCACTTCCAAGCAATGAAACTGCGGCATCTAGAATGTAAAAGAATTCATCCTATTATTGAATTTAAATATACATATATATATATATATAAATTATATATATATATATATATATATCTGATATATTTATGTATATATATATATATATATATATATATATATATATAT
>NC_068998.1:5691902-5693345 GCF_001194135.2 Octopus bimaculoides | reverse complement strand
ATATATATATATATATATATATATACATACATATATACATATATATAAAGCACTGAAATTTTGAAACACGAGAGATTTTATTTGCAAAAATTACTTCCCTTAAATATTAAGTTGCCTCCCTTGAAAACTTATTAAAATTACGTCCCTTTAACGCGTCATTCTATTATACTTGATTTTATAACATCGACTCTGTACACTGGATCGATTCAGGTACGTGATAATAAGTCACAAAAATAGTGCATACATACATACATACATACATACATACATACATACATTCTTTTATTCTTTTACTTGTTTCACTTCTTTGACGGCGGCCTTTCAGTCGAAGAAATCGCCCCCAGGTATATATTTATCTAAATCTTGTACGACTCTATTTTTTCTAGCATTCTTTCCTTCTTTTTATCGGCCCCTTCACGCTTACTTCGTTCAGTCCATTTTTCGTTCTTTTGTTCCCCCCTCTCTCACATTTCCTTGCCTTCACTTCATGCTCACTTTCCCTCCCCTTTTCACTTCACTGTGTCCCTGTCATTTTTCTCGCTCCTCCTTATTTCTCCTATCGTTCTACCTCTACCTCTCTCTCTTCTCCCCCTACGTGACCGGTGTTCCGCCAAGCCTGACCTTTCATTCTTGGTTCGGTCACCGTCCGTGTAACATCTGTATTCCTCCCAGTGCCTGTGAATTCCACACACTCCAGCTTAATTTAATTCGTCCTTAATTGAAAGACACCTGTTGTTATGTCTTGTTATTTGTATTTGTGTAACATTCTCCGTTTTTTTTGTCCTTGCTTTTGTATACATTCGCTGCTTTCTTTCAAGGAATCTAATGCTCTGAGCTTAGTTTTTCCTTGGGGTTGGCCAGATTGGAGCAATCTCGAGTATAACCAGCCGAAATTGCAAATATAATCTGGAACTCGACTGAGGAAAAGGCAGCTCAAAGGTCGCCGTTTTCACACCTCTGGCGAGATCAAGGGCGAATTGCAGAAGGTCCTCTACTCGCTTACGGAAAATAACTTCCAGGTCGGATTGCAATTTTGGAATCCGACCTGGAACCGGTGTATCGCTACGGAAAGTGAGTTTTTCGAAGGAGATAGTGTTAAAACAGCTAAATAAGCTATTTTTAATCAAAATTTACTTGTTCTGAAACTTTTTGATATCATCTCGCAGATCATGCATATAGGTTAGGGGGAACAAGGAGGATAACAGAATGTATAATAATAGAGTTAAAATGTTTATCTATCCATCCATCCATCTATCTATATCCATCCATCTATCTATATCCATCCATTCATCCACCTAATCACACAACCACTCACCTACCTACCTACCTACCTACCTACCTACCTACCTACCTGCCTGCCTACCTGCCTGTCTACCTACCTATCTATCTATCTATCTATCTATCTATCTATCTATCTATCTACATACATATATATGTATACAT
>NC_068998.1:5690446-5691649 GCF_001194135.2 Octopus bimaculoides | reverse complement strand
TACATATGTATACACACACACACACATACATATATATAAAGAGAGATGTATGCATACATATGTATACACACACACACACACACACACTCTCATTATATATTAGACAGAGAATGTAGTGATAATGGTGTAGTTTAGTTGGAGCGATGTTGAACTTAATGTTAGCGTTTGTCGACGTTATTTATAGGAGATGATGGCGGCCGTGTTGGCGGTTTTAAAAGCGGAGGCTGCAATGAATGAGAGGCAGAAGTGTTGGTGCTGTTATTATTGTTATTGTTATTATCGTTGTTGTTATTATCGTTGTTGTTGTTATTGTTGTTGTTGTTCAACATGTTTCCAGTCGTTGATGTTCCTGCTGTAGTTGTTGTTGTTGCTGCTGCAGGGGCGCGGCAGTTGGCGGGGAGAAACCCTCAATGAAAACGGTAGCCATGATGAAAATATGCTGGAAAGGAAGTGGTCGCTCTTATCGCTGCTACTCCTGTTAACTGCCGTTGTTGCTGTTATTGTTGTTGTTGTTGTTGTTGTTGGTGGTGGTGGTGTTTGTGGTGGTCACGGTTTTGCTCTCGTTCGTTAACATTCGGTAGAAGGAAAGAAAGAAAGAGGGCTGTTGATGTTGTTACGGTGATGGATGGGAAGTGGAGTGGTTTTTTTTTGTGTCGGTGTTGCTGTTGCTGTTGTTGTTGTTGTTGTTATTGTATACAAATTGAAACATCATTATTTACTTAAAATTAACTATTTTAGATTTGCCAACTTCCGATCTCAGGAACAACAACAAGAAACAAGACACAGCAACAACAACAACAACAACAGCAGCAGCAGCAGCAACACAGCAGCGACAACCAAGACAGTATTAAATAAACGAATACGAATAAAACTAATAAAATAATAGCAATAATAATAATAATAATAATAATAGTAATAATAATATTTGCAAGAATGATGGTGATGATGATGTTGGATGTAAATGTATAAAATAAGTCTTTAATCTAATTTTGGAGATGAAATTTACTGCTAGTTATACACTCCTCCCTGCCCTCCTCCCCGCTCTTTGTCTTGCTTTCTCTCTCTGCCTTTTTCTCTTTATCTCCCAATATTACCCCCCTCTCTTCGTATACATGTATGTATGTATGTATGTATGTATGTATGTATGTATGTATGTATGTATGTATGAATATATATACATATATATATATACACACACACACA
>NC_068998.1:5688240-5688633 GCF_001194135.2 Octopus bimaculoides | reverse complement strand
CTCTCTCTATATATATATATATATATATATGTATATATATATATATGTGTGTGTGTGTGTGTGTGTGTGTGTGTGTGTACACAAACACGTACACACACGCGCACACAAACAAATGCACGTATTTCTGATTCGTAGGCATTTGTTCCTGTCTGTCGCCATTTTTAAACTATGCACTTATTTCTTTTCCTTCCCGCTTAGCTTTCTTCTTTGACCCCAAATATATATATATACATACATATAATATACACACATGTAGGATACGGATATTAGATATAATATTGTATATAAACACCACACCTATCTCAGTGTAACAGGCTGAACATAGTCTATAAAATTAAGTCTATAAAATCTGAATTGCTTTAAGTATACAGACTTGTATATATATATATATAT
>NC_068998.1:5681776-5682165 GCF_001194135.2 Octopus bimaculoides | reverse complement strand
AAACAACATCAGGCCGAACCGCGCTAATGATATTTCTATTGCATGGAATTGTTTTTTTCTTTTGTTTTTCCCGTTCGGTTCTGCTTTTGGTCCTGTGCTTACTCACTCCTAAACACACACACACACACACACACACACACACACACACACACACAGTGCCCCCCTCTCTCTTTCTCACCTTGTCTTTTCTTTTCCCTCAATTTCGCCATTAATTACGGCAACGTACCGCTGCAATAAAACTGACAACAACAACAACAGTACCTAGAACAACAATAATAATCACAACAGCAACAACAACAATAACAAGAAGAACAACTGTAACTAGAATAATAGTAATCACAACCACAACAACAACAACAATAGTAAAAACAACAGTAACAACCACCACC